>NW_020170731.1:9933-14879 GCF_000524195.1 Echinococcus granulosus | reverse complement strand
AAATACTGCACTGGGATCTAGATCAAAGCCTACCTTACCGCTGTTTCGTGTAAAGATGCATGGTAACGTCGTAAGACTATGCAGCAAGTATCAGTGGCCATAATGTCTAGTATTTCTTGCAAAATTAAGCGGATTATATCCAAGCGTGAGCGAGTTTGTGCCGGTAAGATCAGCGGTGGCTATGGAAGCAGAAGACTTCGGGAAAGGTCGGCAAAACTCTTTCATTACGAGGTCCTTACAAATTATTTCCCAAACGTTGTCCTTCAGTGCTGGTCAGACGAGTTTTATGCCATTATTATGGGGCACCTTAGAGCTGCGAGGAGAATGGATACATGCCGTATAAATGCCCATAACCAATGGCTCTTGGAACCTCGAATTTGCTGTTATCCGTTCGCATTTGCGCGATCAAATGCTGACTTCATCAGACAGTGGTAAAAGCAGGTAGGAGGAAACATTTGACGTCAATAATGTCACAGCGTCAGGCCCTTAGACACTTTTCTTTATCCATCTTCCTTCGTGAACTTTACTTTAGAGTGTATCTAAAAATTTTATGCTTTAAAAATTATAAAACACAGTAGGAAATAAGGTGAACATAGCAGGCAGACAAAAAATTCGATAAAATTTGTTCAGCAAGGTAAAAGATTATTACTTTACTTAGCAGTTTGGTATTGTTTTGTTATTGTTTCTCCCCGATAGAAGAAAAAAGACGGGTTTCTCAAGAGCTGCCCCTTGACTTGGGAAATAGTCTGTAACAGCGGCAAGCAATGTACCGAATCATGTCAAAATTGAAGATAAGAAAGTAACTTTCTGTTTTGAAATAAACGCAAATCAAGAACTTAAACAAAGCAATCTTGCGAAAGTTGTTCCCTATTCATTCTCAATGACCATGATGACAGTTGCTTTTAAGACAGCGAAAGTAACAGCCATAAAATCTAAGCCAACGTTAGTATCAATGCTGAAGGCCTGTAATATTAAAAAGAAGCAGTGGAAATAAATGTGCCTAAGATATCTTAATGGAACAGATGTTAAATTTAAATCCGATGCCTAATGTCCCCAATTTTTGTAAATTGGCATTATCGTATAAGTTGAGGACAAAACTTGCATAAGCATAATGATTGTTGTCAAAAATCTCCTTTTCCATGATTTTTAATCTACGAGCAAGTAAAGCGTATGGTAGGAGAATAAGGCAAATGAGGAGGAGTAAAAGAAAGAAAACTTCACTATTCTTACGCTGTGGAATGCGGAATTGTTAAGATTCCTTATTTTGCTGCCAGACCACAGCAAATACGAGGTTACTACCTTCGGCTATTAGCATCGGAATGTTGAGTTTGACGAGCCTAGAGGCTAAATGAACCAAAAATCTATTCAGCAGGAACCGATTGTATACAGGCTGCTTCTAAAGTCTCTCTCCTGGGTAACTTTAGCTAGAAACCGGAGGTAATTTGATAACTGATAGGCGATCGCAGACGTTTAGCCAAAAGTTAATATAATGTATTCAGGTCAGGCAGGCTAATTGAACTGAGAGAATAAATTGGGCTTAAGGGGCCGAAACGAAACAGTCGTAAGCAATGTATGCAAATTTAACGCGGAGGAAGAAAATGCCAAACCTCTAGCACGCTCGTAACATCTTCTACCTCCAGTCTTGGCAAGTAAGGGAAACGCGTTCAGTGCTTGCAGAAACTCACCCAAGAAGGGTGTCCATCTGGCTTACTTGTTAGTGTGTCGAAGTTTCTTTACTTTCTTCGATTTAAAGCAGAGTTGATGTGACTTTGAATGTTTGTCACGGAAGAACTTCAATAGCTGTCATTCTACATTGGCACAATATTTAAACTAGCAATCCTTTCAGTTATACCTGAATTAAAACTAAGCAATAACAGGAATATCAGGAAATACACACATCCCCTCAACTTTGCTTCTGAGGTATTTACATCTCCCAATTCAAACGTCTTAAAGGTCGGCCCTGCTTTTTGCTTCATTGAGTTTCATTAACTAGAGACATCCGAGTAAAGTGATACTGATTACCCAGACATCACATTCACATGTTTTCATCAAATTACGCCATGATGCTAATTTCTTATCCATCAAAAATCTCAACCCGTTCATTCATGCGTTTACTATAATGGCTATAAGCCAATGATTGTGGCTGACAGCACAACAAATTCAGAAGTTGTACTAGCACTGATTTGCTAAAAAATACTCATGCGAAGCAAAGCATTGGTCATGAAATTAGAAGTGGGACTAGATAAAAAGTTACAAAGAAGCAAGTTTTTGTAAAAAAGTATATTTGCCTGCAAAAGCACGACTGCTAATAAATTTAAAGCAGATCACAGGTCCGCGTCCATTTCCTCGACATTTACATGAACTGATCTTAGCTCGCTCCAGATTAACTATACCGCTCTTACGCCTCTAAAGGCTAATACCCAGTATTCGTCCAATTTATCGAAAGAGAGCTGAGTCAGCTTAGAACACCCCGTCTATTTACTTTGCATACACATTGTCAAAGAGGTGACAACTTCGTGGAAAATTGCAACGAATTATGAAAGGCTGCATAGATCTACGCTCTTTCCTTTTTACTCTTATAGACTTGCCGCCTTTATTTCCACCAACAAGGCTCCTTCCAAGTTTTGGCATTGCAGACTTATATTTCAAAATTTTGGTTGTTTAAACTCATTGCTGTTTGGGTGAATGTAGCGTGAAGCTGAGAGTGCCTTTGAAATCATTGATGGCGCTTTTCGTGAGTAATGTGTGTGCTGAGATCATTTTAGGGAAATCGTAGTGAGATGGATTTAGACTTGTTACCTGTCATTGATTAATTAACGTGTGTTTCCCCATTTCGTGCCAAGAAAGGCAGATTTGTGCATAGTAAATATAAGTATAAGAAGAGGGTTTGAGTGAGTAGAAGAGTTACATATAATGGTGTTCTTATAAAGGTTACGGACATTGGCCTGAATTGCGTCTCATATTTTAGCGAAACTGGAAATTAGAGATTAGTCCCTATTGTGCAGTTAATTGGCATTGCCACGACGTCACTAACAACTGCAAAAGTAAAAATTATATTTTTTCAGCTTCTTAAGCAGTTCCCTGATAATTGATGCGAGGTAAGGTGAAGATCCTTTCTTTGTCGAGCAATGCTGCCCAGCGTCAAGTAGGCAAAGTAACTCCTCAGATCCGTGCCTCACCTTGTCATCATGTAGTTCCTCGTAGGTCCCCTGTAAAAGTTTTTCTTCTCTTGACATTGGCTTTATGAGCAGCTTTGGACAGCTCATTCAATAACTCCTCTGGTGCGAGACTTTGAGCAGTGTGGCGTCCTCCAGGAGATCAAATCCGCTCTGTGTAACATTTTTATGGGCATTTAGAAGACCAAATACATATTTATTCTGATTTTTGCAGGTTTGTTTGCCTGATTTGTTGGCGACCTTATTTATAGTGCACAGATGCTGCGTGATATTGGTGGGAGGGAGAGAAAGAAGGAAATGGCGTGTCAGAAGGAGCACCAAACCCTTCTCATTGGCGTCACTAGTGTAAAGATGAAAGCGTTAGATGCTGCAGGGGAATCCATAGAAAAGGCAACCTTGGTAGTAAAATTCATTCTGTCTAGAACTTGTTTGGGACTTGATACTTGGTGCTGATTTTCCACGCTACACTAAAGCCGCCCTAAATTTTACAGAAGGAGCCTTTCCCACTTACCGAGTCACCGAGGCGAACGCAGATACCCTGCTACTAATAGATAGCGCAGATGACATCTACAACGCCTTTTTGAAGCAGCAGCTATTCCTATGAACAATATAGGTGCCCTTTATGCGCAGCTGATCCATATTTTCGGTGACGATAGGTAAAAACTTTTTGAGTTCCTACTCAAGTAGGAGAACTTCTTTTCATGGCAATTGCTAAGCTGGTAGGAACAAATATTGTCAAGCATACGACTGCTAATCTAATGAGTACCCTGTCGCCCAAACTCAAAAAACCATGGTATTCAAGTGGGATCTTAACCTGTTATTAACAACTAGTAAACAATTAAAAAGTGGTTTTGTGAAAGCACTGAATTTTTCTTTAATTATTCGATCGAAACTCTAGATCTAGCAATATTTTCAAGAATGATTAATGAAGTTAAGGAGGAAGGTGCCTTTCCCACTTATTTAAGAAAAGGCCTATAATTGCGTCGCTAGAAACATAAGCACTCCTTACCATCTGTCCATCCAAATATACATTCATCTGTCTCTGTGCCGAATTTCCGGCTTTCTTATACTGTATGTATTACTAAAATTTGTAAAGAAAATGCATTGACCACTTGTGAAGAGCAATGAATGGGTGGTGTGCGGCTTTTATAGTCTTGGAGTACAGTCCTCCAAACTGTTCCAAATACCTTTCCTAGGTGATTTTCACTATCGACTATGACAATAGCACGATTTGTAGCGCTCGACAAAGCTTTGACAGAGAAAAGAACGGAGTTGGTTGAAGTAAAGAGAACGCGAACACTAGATGCGTCAAGCGTGTTAGATGTGATCTCACGGCGTATACATGCTATGATTCTCCTCTGAGAGCAGAAGTCTGTGATTTAATAAATTGATGATGTCTGTTAAAGTCTATGGTAATGATTATTGTTGGAGTTAACTACAATGCTCATAAGGTCATGGCTAAGATGGACAATTTTAATGTGAAACCTATCTACCAGGAAGATGATTGTCATGCTGCCTGCTTATGCCATATGCTTGTTGCTCTATTTATTTCTTAGGATGTTCACTGCCTCGTAGGGCAGCCATCATTGCTGAGCCATGTTTGACGGAACTCTGTGTTGCGTGTTCGCGAAGAATCACTGCCTTCGAGCGTGAGATCGATTGTTTTAATAAAAATAGAACAGAAAATAAGAATAACACACATGTGAATTGGGACAAATGCACACTTTAATAGGGAGAGAGTGGGATACAGACACACAGTGCAAACAGTGG
>NW_020170731.1:5842-9833 GCF_000524195.1 Echinococcus granulosus | reverse complement strand
CTTAACCCATTCTGTGCCCATATTCAGGGCATAGGGTTCACGTGCAGATTACCGCTTTAAATGATCACATTTGAAGTGCATCTTTCGGACATCAGAAGGCCATGCAGTCGTGTTGTGAAATGACGATGACAAGCAGTGTCTTTTTTGTGAGGGACAGTGGCAGAGGAAATCTTGTGAATACAGGTGCTGTGGAAAAAAATTCGTAAAGATTCCAGGAAACTGGAAGATTGAGAGAGGCTGCAGTGCTACCATTGCTCTTCCTTTAACTGAGCGTAATCTGCCAAGTGATGAAACGATCATAGTCATTCAATAAAGGGTCGGAAAGTCTTAAGATATGCAATTGATATTTTTATGTCAGAGCTCAAAAAGGAATAGCCCGGACCTCCTTTCTCTTTACCTGAAGCTTGTCAGAATGAGGATGAGCCATTTGGAGAATAAAGAAAAGTAAGATTCACTTAATTTGAAAGAAACGATGAAGCGTGTCCCAGTGTAGTGGAATTTATTTGATCGCCTGTTACGATCGTTGTAGTGCGGGGCCGTAGGCAACAATTAGTGCACCTTCGTTTCATCAAGAACTACAAAAGATTGCTTTAGGAGTTCGTTTAGGTGGCGCGGAGCTTCTCAATCATAGTGGGTGGGCAAACCTTGTATCCAAAATAAGTAATTATTCATTTAGCCGCCATCAATGGAGCTGAGCTGCTGACCCTTCAGGTAAATTTCACGCCACTCGGACACAGAGGCTTTTATTCTAATGGTCGTATTACACGCCAATTTTCATTACCATTTCTCGCTTACCGTAGAGATCGTGGTAACCTCAACACCACGTTGGGTAAATGCTGTGCTACCTTAAACCAACCTGTCACTGACCAGATGGAAGACACATGTCCACGGGTTCTTTCATCGCTACCATATAGTGGGTGAAGATGGCGAGGATAACGCAACTAATCTCCAACTGCTGACTGAGCGAACCTTAAGTGACTCACCTTAAACCAAGTTCAATGAATGGATAATCAGTCGGGTCAGTCACGGAATTCGCTAACTCACATTGGTGAAGAAACTTTGCACCACAAAACCAACTTCCCCAGTTAGCATGTTAAATTCTCAGCAAAGCGAGGAATCATCAGGAATCGCATGTAGTCCCATGCTGCAACAACCGCAACAGGCGATCTACTTCAACACTGGCGATTTACTGGAATGCGAATACTGTCCTTCTTAAATGTTATCACGCGGACCGATAATCGCAAATGACACTTATACCGCTTATAGAGGTAACAGGATTGGTCAGACGATTTAAAATTTTTCGTGTCAAGCAAATTGCCCTCATCGTAGGGCCCCTTCTGTGCTCTCGTGTGCTTTGTAGGTCAGATTGCTGCCGTTCCTAAATACCTTGTGCCATCGCCAAAACATCCTTTCGGTGAAATTCTCACGACCCTCACATTATCATTGGCACCAATAAACTTTTTTTGCTGATAATTTCGCGATCATCTTAGGAATGCTACTTCTTTTTCGCCACTCCTTCTTTCGCGCAACTATAGCAGTTGTCCTCACCAGGACTGAACGTCGCACTATAGTTTCGCCTGCTTGCTTGACCTACACAAGCAGTTGATTTGCTTGGATGGATTACCCCCGGCACTCCTGCACCACGAGAAAACAATGCTTCAAACACATTAACCATCTTCTACACCTTCACTGAAGCTATGGTACTCTTCTACTTAGACTTGATGCCTCGATCACACGTGTGACATCAACTAATTCATAGTTCTCCTTTATAATTCACTAACATTTTGATGACGTCAGCTGCGAAAAGAAAGTGGCATTTGTATATCGGGAAAATACTAAGACAATATTTGGACAATAATTGGTTTTTTGCAGAGCAAAGTAGGCTAGTGATAAGGAAACTTATCCATTCTGCACTTGGTGATGTTCTAGTCCAGCATTTCTTGTGAGTAACGCCGCGTCGTTCTGTGCTACAACAGAGGCTCTCAACAAAGATTCTCGTTGAGAAGTGTGAGATGTCATCAAAGCTGTAAAAACATCGCATTTTGCAGTATACACTCACGCGGCTCAATATACACGTTATCTCTAGATGTAGTATTTCGATGGCGAACTGGGTCGTGGATGGTTGCGCCTCCTCTGGATAAACGAGAATGTGTGCATATAATAGTTGGTGCTGCTTGACGATTGGCCATTTGATTTGATTGCTTCGCTTACCATGGTACGTGCTTTGCATGTGGTGAGAAATGAACACGCTGATGATTGCAAGGCAAAAAAATATCTAGCAGCATTATGTCCCAGTGAATGCCTTGCAAGCCACTTTTTAAGTCCGCAAAATCTGAGCCATGGTTTCGACAAGGAGAAGCCGATTTTCGAGGCGTCTTAGTCGAAAGGGAGTAGGTATATAGAAATCAATTGTGGCCTTTGTGCTGCTATTACTGTCGCTAGTATTACCGAGAACTATGATTTTCTTCACACTCCTAAGAGGTGCCTTATGAAGGACGAAAGTTTCCCTGTTTTGATGCACTTCACCATACATCAGTTCGAAAGCAGAGTCGCTTTTGTAGCTTGTAGATATGCAAGACGGTAATTCGGTGCTGATCCTGTAGCTGCCGCTGATTGTGTCGGTGTTTTACATGCCGATCAGGCTGACGTCTGCGATGGAAGCTACTACTATAAATGACGTTCAAACTTTCTATCTCTCTGGATGTGCATTCACCAAACTGACCAAAGTTGTCATACATCAGATGGTCAATATGCATTATTTTTGGGAATCCTGCTTCCTTCTCCTATGCCTAGATGCTAGACAGGCAGACTTTTGGATTGCTTTTGCTCCTCGCTGCTGAATGCAGATTTGATGTCTTACAATAAGCTGCCCTGCCCTTCTGCCTTCCTATCGCTTTTATCAATTTTACCTCCTTCTAACACAGCTTTATAAATTCTTTGGCTTCCAGCAACAATACCAAACTTTTCTTTAATTTTGTTAATTATTTATATCCAATATTTCCCCTTCATCATTCACTTGCGTTTTTGCCACACGAAGAAGCACCAAGTAGATTTCTGTTATGAATCTGTGGCTGATGACACATTCTGGACCACATCAGGTGTAGACATGCTTAAGTAAACCATGAAACTGTTTACTAATGACTACACTTGGCTTTAAATAACCCACCTTTAAAATTTAAATTCTTCTTTTTAGCTTTGTGCTGTACAAATGAAAACATTAGACTGAATAAAGGGGTTAAGTTCATGGCGTTGCTATATCTAGGGAGTGAGAATTGACTGAATTAGAATGAAAACGCTAAGTGCGCTAAAAGTAAGGACGTTAGGTCTTAGAGCCACATGTCTTGAGACTGCAGACGAGAGTCCCGCATTTTTAATTAGACATTGCCATTGTAAAATGCTTCTCGTATTAGGGGCAGGCGCACGGCAGCAAGTCACAATTGGCATTCCTATTGTTTTGCTCCATTCAATGCTAACAGATGGTAGAGCATGGCTGACTATAATAGTATAATATAACAATAAGAAAGTCCTTTCATCTACTAGTACTGTTTTAAACTCTCTCAAGAAGGCTAAATACCGCTGTTTAAAGGTGGGGGGTATTAGGCACAGAGGATGCCCCATTATCAATGGCTGTGGGTGCGACGCCATTTCGCCTTACCGTTAACTAGACTTGAGATCCATGAAAGTGTTTGATTAAATCCTTTTCTGTGTTCTAACGATTATGAATTATATGGTACCTCTGAGTCGCACAATGAACAGGAAATTTTTACCTTCGCGATTTAACAAACAATATTCACTTTAATTAGAACTAAAAGGATTGTGACTCTCTAATTTGTGGCTCGCAGCTGTGGCAAAGGTGAAAAGGGACGGTAGCCCTGGTCAAGGTGTATTAGGCATTCGCATAATCCTTCCTGATTCTCAACACATAGTCCCTATCCATTGAAGATCAAAGGCACCTTATCAACGATTAAGCGTATATTAAAGTCCAAGATGG
>NW_020170731.1:3261-5742 GCF_000524195.1 Echinococcus granulosus | reverse complement strand
CACACACCTAGGCACACAGAAGAAAAGAGTAACAGTCCGCTTTGTGCACAATTCGCAAGTGTTGGGCCAAATGTTCGAGCTGTAAGAGACGTAAATTCTGCCTTTTTATTGTTGCACGTGCCATGATAATAGGCGTTCTAGGGATGTTTAACTTTATTAGAGGTGCTGCCTTTTCGGTCTGTCGAATGATTAGGTGAGGTCCGTGATCAAAGTTGATCCAACTGGCGATATCGAGATTAAAATCATGTTCTTCAAATGCATTCTTACAATTTCTCTTGCCTCTCTCCAGCTTGTAAATTACCTTCTTTGCTTTACTCACACGTAGGTCCCAAGACAAGGAGACATTTTGCTTGATGCAAATGACAAATGAAAAAAAATGAAAAAATAGGTCTAAACAAATTTGGGCATCAATTTTGATACGACGGCGAGTACGCTCCAATGGATAGAATATATCAAAGAGCATTTTTCTTCATTACCGAACACTCATCACTGAGTCAACACACCAACTACTCCTGTGGCAAATTTGCTTACCTGCTAAGGCCATTTGAAGTCGACTTTTTTCTCCATGGTCTCATATTTGAGTAATGAATGGGAGAATGGGTTTTCGGGGAAACTAAGTGCTTTCGCAATCCTTGCAGCAATTATGGATGATCGTCTGATGTTGGCAGTGAGGTCTCCCCTTAACATACCGGAGCGACCACTTTGTCAATAAATTGCCACCTCAGCCTCTCATATTTGGCCCACCACTTGCAAATTTTGTCCAAGTTGGACTATTTCACGCTTTGCTTTTGTGAGCTGATGAATGTGCTTTATTGGGTTTGAATACATGTCTATTAATTGATGGCGTGCTTTCATCGTTTAACGCACCATGCTGGTCTGGAGGGGCGCAAGTTGAAAGCGCCTTGAACTCTTCGTGGAAAAGTAAGGTAGGAGCAACCGAATCAGAGCCACTTCTGTTTTGCGATCGAATTTGCCCATAGGTAGGCATATTAGTTTCATGTTTTGGGCAACGGGACTGCACCACTTCGTTTGGTTGACCATGTCTTACGGCCACGATGACCAACAGCATGAGCTAGCATTCAGAACAAAGCTTCGTAAATGCTGCTTTTCTCAAATGATGCTCTATTGTTTGATGCATAAGACCGTCACTCCCAAGATTGTGGAGACTGGTCAATACCACTGAATCGAGACGTCCCCTCCTAAGCTGACGAAACTGTCAATGTTCTTGTGTTCTTGTTCGTGTGTTGCTATAATTCGTTTGGGATGGAGATCAAGAGGAGATGAAAAGGAAGCGAGTGGATGCGTTCTCGAATTTGCGCACCAGCAGCTAGAGCGATTGGTGAAACCGAGACTGCTGAACAGACTCCTGCCGGAGTGAATAAATCCTTTAGGGAGAGTCAAACTCAGAACCGAAACACATTTCAGTAGAGTGCATCCGAGCTGAGATCAGACCTCCACTGTTTGTTGATTGAGTTGTTTAGTGTCCAAGTCAAATTCATCTTAAGACTGGAGGCATCCTACTCCACTATCCAGGATGTGGGTGGGGCCATCTAACATTAACACAAAATTTGCCACTAACAGTAAATAAATGCAACTAAAATGTAGCATACCTACCTTTCCATGTAATATTATTTTGCATATTCACTGATAATTATGCTAAACCTGTTCGGTTGAAGATGGATCTCTAGAGGGGCATAAGTGATCTCTAAACGAGATTTAGAGTAAATGAAAGATGCGATGTTGTGTAAGTATACCCTGGAGATCCTAAACGGATGGGATGGTTAATGAATGAATGCCTATAAGTGAGTATATGGAGAATAGGGGACGGAGGGACAAACAAGTTTACCGCTTCGAATAACAAACTGTTAGGAAAGGTGAATGCATGAAATTACAAGCAGTGCTATACGTATGGTGGTCTTGGTGGACTTGCAACTTGACAGTAGAAACGGAAAATGTCTGCAGCATGTCGAACACTTCAGTTCTTTTCCAGGCCCTCTCAGGCGAACACAGCACAAGAAAACGAGGATACATTACTAGGAGCTCTCATCCTCATAACATTGGTAAAGAAGAATTTATTGAAGAGATAGTCCGATAGCCGAAAGATATTTTAAAATAAGTATTCAATAGCCCCCAAACCCATTTTGAGATGAGAAAAGTTCTCTGTGTGGGAAAACCAATCTGTCGCGAGGACTGATGATTTGAAGGACTATGAACCACCGCAGCCGTCTGTGCAAGGCGATCACTACTCGTGTATCTGCAGATTTTAGCTTTTAAGCTTTCCTGCAGAAGGAAATCCTTCCATCACCACATTCCATAATGATTGGTGCTTCAACAGCAATAGCAAAACGAGGTAGAGTGTTGATCGCTTGCTTTTAACAATATCTAACACCTGCAATTACATTACTTTGTCTGTCTATAAGACCATGAAAGGACGATCATCTTTACACAATCGATGACGCAAAGAGGACTTTTCCAAGTTAT
>NW_020170731.1:1609-3161 GCF_000524195.1 Echinococcus granulosus | reverse complement strand
TCGCCTCTTCCGTCCAGCCTCTAGTGCCATAAGGAGCGGATTTCCTAACTCTTATTAGGAGTGCATTAATTTTTTTTGTGATCTTATGCCTGCATTAGCTAACTTGCATAGAGGATGCAAAGTTTTTGCAGGTAAAAAAGGAAAGTTATTGGAATCTGATGACAGAAAAATACTAATCTCCAGCTGATTCCACACAAATTATCTTGACACGTCTTTATCCAACATTTCAAAAGACTTTGCTGCATGCCCGCCTGTTCAGCCTCCCCCTAATTGGGCAATACTTGCTGCATAGTCAGGAACTTTCAAAGCACGTCAAATAAGTGAAAGCGACACTAGAGTAAAACAGGGGTAAGGGTAGGCACCTTACGCCTAGTGTACTCGGAATGCCGATAGTAATGACTTCAGGCCGGAGGTCAGGATCACTTTGTTGTGGACACACTAGCAGAAGCAGTCATTAAATGAACAACTTGCGTGCAATTCATCACATCCCTTTGGCTCAATGTGCCACATTACCAAACCAGCTAAATCTACTCTTACAAATACCGTTTTCCAACGCATGCAATGTCATTAAACATATTCCATCTTAAGCACAATAGCGAGTAAAGCATCGCTAACATGATTTTGAATAAATTTCACTTTCTGAAGCAAAGTTTGCTGTAATAAATAACTTCAGGTACGCCCCTCCTTCAGTTCACCTTCTGCTGTGTTGTTCACTAATCACAAGCAAGTACAATCGGTGGGGTGTTCCCATTTACTCGAAACGCATTATCGCTAATGTGAGAGTTGATTGTTCATAAAGGGGAAAAGTGGCTTAAACTGTCGAAGAATGTAGCAATTTTTCCTGATGACATGACAATCGACAACTAAACACATTACTCCCATTGTTTTGTCTTGCGTGCTATGGAATAATAGGGATCGGTCCAACTTTCCGTTACCTGGCTCGGGTGCCATACGATTCGCCACTTGTTCTGAATTGATGATAACTTGGTTGCGCATGCTAATTAAGCTCTTTATTTGGGAGGCAAACTAAGCACTACTGACGTACTTCAGATAGACCAAATACTAATAAGCATCTGATGCATGGGACCAAATAAATAGGCGATGTTTTCAACATCTGCTTCCCTTCTCTCTCTCCCTCCCTCCCTGCTACCTCTAGAAGTGATTCCAATGAATGTAATGTTTGTAAAATGCAAAATGTATGACTACTAGGTCCACCTGTAAGCACCAGATGGGCTTAAACACGTGTCGACAGTCCATGCAGTCTTGCATAATACTGCGCAGGTTGGCTTTGTCTTGATCATTACTCAGACAGTGAAACTACCTGCAACCCACACGTATATATCACTGTCGTGAAGATAAACTCACCCTTATCCATGTGATTGACAAAGATCTAGCATCAAAATTTTGAGCTATCATCCAACCTCCACAATACAAAAGAATTTGAACATTTTAATTCAAATTTATCAGATTCGAACTACGATGAGGATAAGTCAGATGAACACACTGCTGATCACACTAGGCTGTTTCTTCAATTTTCAATTTTGGTAGGCGG
>NW_020170731.1:0-1509 GCF_000524195.1 Echinococcus granulosus | reverse complement strand
AGCATGCTCACCGCATCAAGAGGAATTATTTTTCTCCATAAATTCCAGGTATGTACATGTCTGCCGTCTTTACGCCAGGGCATCAGAAGTGGTCATGTGACAAGTTCAAGCGGGTGACACATAGCAATGCCATTGCATCACAAAAAATTATCAATAACCCATCACATGGAAAACTTTAGATGGCAGTTCCAGAGCCATGTTTGCAAGATGTTTGACAGACATCAGTGTATCCTTCTAGTTACACACACTCTCATTTAATGAGTTGCATGTTGGAAATTGGTGAGAGATTGGTGATATAATCACCGGTTCGTGTCGAGACCGGTGACTTGAAACAGTCCTCTTTGCGTCGTCGATTGTGTAATAGACTGTCCTCCTTTCATAGTCTTATATAGAAGTAAAGTAATGTAATTGCAGGTGTTGGACATTGTTAAGTGCAAGCGATCAACACCCTACCTCAATTTACTACTGCTTTTGAGGCACCAATCATTACGGAGTGTGGTGATGGAAGGATTTCCTTCTATAGGAAAGCTCAAAAGCTAAAATTTACAGATACACGAATAGTGATTGTCTTTCAGAGACGGCTTTGGTGGTTCCCAGTCCCTCAAATCGGCAGTCCATGCTACACATTGGTATTCCCACACAGCGAACTTTTCTCATCTCAAAAAGGGTTTCGGGGCTATTGAATTATTATTTAAAAATATTGTCTGGCTTTCAAAGTACCTCTTTAATCAATTCTCCTTTAACGATGTTCTGAGGATGAGAAATCCCGGTAATGTATCTTCGTCGTCCTGTGCAGTAATGTAATGTATATGTATTCGCCTGAGGGGGTCTGGAAAAGAACTGAAGTGTTCTACATGCTGGAGACATTTATTGCTTCTACTGTCCACCAAGACTGCCATACGTAAAGCACTGCTTGTGATTTCATGCATTTACCTTTCCTAACAGTTTGTTATTTGAATCGGTTGACTTGTTTGTCCCTTCGTCCCCTTTTCTCCATATACTCACCTATAGGCATTGATTCATTCATTAATCATCCTACCCATTTAGGATTTCTAGCATATATTTACATGACAGTGCATCTTTCATTTACTCCAAATCCCATTCAGAGATCACTTATTCCCTCTAGAGATCCATTTTAGACCGAACAGTTTTAGCATAATTATCAGTGAAAATGCAAAAGTAAAATTACATGGAAAGGTAGGTATGCTGAATTTTAGTTGGATTTATTCACTTCTGGTAGCAAAGTTTGTGTTAATGTTGGGTGACCTTGCCCACATCCCCGATAGTAGAGTAGGATGCTTTCAGTCTTAAAATGAATTTGACTTTAACACTAAACTACCAAATTAGTAAACAATGGTGGTCTGATCTCAGCTCGGATGAACTCTACTGAAATGTGTTTCGGTTCTGAGTTGGACTCTCTCTGGAGGATTAATTCACGCCAGCAGGAGTCTCCTCAGCAGGCTCGGTTTCACCAATAGAGAGAACACACCCACCAGCTTCCTTTTCATC
>NW_020170732.1:13671-14722 GCF_000524195.1 Echinococcus granulosus | reverse complement strand
ATGTGATACCAGTTTTTTCTAGATAAATAACTGTTAGACTGGACCTAGAGTTCGTTTGTCTAATTTGAAAGTTTAATATTTTAAATTGGTTTAGACCGCTTTAACAAGTCGCCTGCTGTGTTGTTAGCAAATACTTTCGGATGGACATTGTCTCTTTACTTGAGGCTACTTTGCATCATCTCATGATATTTGTCTTTAGCATTTTATGCTGGGATGACGAAGTTCAAATGAGAATGGGGAGTTAGTCTAAAGACTTCAGGAAATTGCTGTCAGATGATTTATAGAAGAGTCTTTAATGAATTATTATAACTGTAGCATGTCATTACCGCCTGTAGATGAATGGAAGATTACTTTCATGACTTTCACAACCCTTATAAAATTATTTTTGCAAATAATGTTTAACGATTTGATTCTCGTTAACTGAAGTGAATGTAGCCGAAAATTACCACAATCCTTATGTATATGTGTGATGTAGTACAAAGTAAATAGGGCATTTCATTTGCAGCTCAATCAAATCATCATTTCAAGATTTTACGTTGAAGCAAACACTTTTAGAAAAGATAGAAATTATAAGCCTGCTATATATTCTTGTAAAAGCATCATGAATATTGATGCTGCCTTTGCAAGGGATTCTAGACTGGACCATGATAGAATGATGATGCCGTTAATTAGGCGCTAATGAATGTTCTTTCTATGTAGACAACACCAGAATATTGTTCTTATTTAAACATATTTTGGTAAAAGACTGTATTTTGGTAAGTGTGTTATTAGCAATCCCGGAAACTATTTGGCTACACTTGTTTCATCCCCCTTTCCTAGTTGGTGCATAGAAAGTTGAGATTGCGATGCTATCACCTTAATCATTGTCGCTACAGGTCGAGGGACGCACCAATCGGGAGTGTCAAGTCCAAGTATCCCTGACCAAGCCACCACTGAAAGGAAGTTTAGATAGGTGGCTTAGATTTGGGTGGCCCATGCCGCCCACGCGCGACTCCTTGCTGACTCATCCGCACTGGGCGATCGATACGAACATCTGCTGAGCAGTCGTTGT
>NW_020170732.1:10697-13571 GCF_000524195.1 Echinococcus granulosus | reverse complement strand
AGCATTATAAATATGGAATTAAAAGATGAATGAGAGGGAATAAACGTGTGAATGAACACCAGAATGGATGAATGCAGCTATTTGATGCCCACAATAATGCAGATGAGCAGATGGGTGAGTGAAGAGACGATTGGATGGCGCATGAGCGATTAGATGCATCGAGATAAGTAAAGGCAGGCGGATGATCGGGAGACGGGTAATCGTGCAGTTTGGTTCCATTTATGTTCATCACTGAATGACCTGGAAATTGTTTACATTTACTTAATAGCACTCATTTTCATGAGGAGCTAGAAATGTAAATTCCTATCAAATAAATATGTGTGTTGTTAGTGACGAATCTTCACGTTGCATTTCCGTCTTCTCTCTGCGTGCCAGCTTGTCTACCTTCTTTGCTTACATAAAGTGCATCCTGATACGCGTACAGAGTGGAATACCATGTCTGGACACAAGCCTGACTTGAAGTCGCATCTAGAGCAGTTAAAATGGAGATACACTACAAAATAGAACAGTTACAGCCCAAAAGCCTCCGCAAAATACTTTTGTGTTATACGTAAGCAACGTAATTTGTGTACACTCGACTTTGCAGAACGTCATTCACTTGCAGGATGCTGCAGTGGTTCCACACCACCATGAACCTTAGCTGTTTTAAAGCTAACTCTTCTGAGGTACTGCAAGATGAATGATAAACGTACTTAAACATGGGGTCGCCACACAGTTGCACTTGACATATATGCAGATTGCAATCAACCCATGACCATAATCGAGATTTTAAAAATTTCCCACATGCACGATGGCCCAGTGACCTGAATGCCATCTTCCACTTCCTCTGCGAATCGCAGTCAATACGCATTTTATTTCTCAAAGAAGGGTGCGTCACCATTGCATTTATGAAAACACCGTGGCATATGGCAATTGGACTGTTTTTATGATAGAAACCGACTATATTGCTCTTAAAGGGTGTGGACAAATGTGTACGGACGCGTTGCCTTCCTGACAATACTCTCGACAGTCACATACAGCGGGATCTCGAAACAATCTTGCAGACAAAGTGCGGCAAGCAAAGCTGCGTGAACTTAAATGAAAACAGTAAGGATTAGAGAATGAAACATTTAATACTTGGCGGTGACAAATTGAATGCGACTCACTTCGTTCACCTCTGACTCCTGAGGTACAAAGCTTTGTTCTGTCATATATATAGGCAACTTAATTGCACACTATGGGCTGGCTACTATTAGACGCATATAAACAACTTTCAAACTTACCATATTTAGTCAAAATCATGCAATACATCAACTTCCACGCAACTGGCTATTTTAAGGCGCGTTAGCAGTAAACAATAAAACCGCGAACAAATAGTAACCATTGCGTGATTCATCACTTTTCTAACATGTGGCCACTTTTGACCGGTAATAAGTAAATATTACAATTGTGCACAAATTGTGGCCAAATTTTATTGTTAATCTTTTCCAAAACTCTATGGTGTATGTCTCCTTAGAAGTAAATTTGTAAATGAAGCCTAATCAATTGGTATTATAAAAATTGGAATATAACGAAACTTTGTGTGAAAACAAGGTTAAGCCTGACTGTAAGAATGGACAGATAGACGTTGTAGCATGATAGACTGATGGATCAAGACCACACCCCATTATGTTTTTGATACAAAGCTGACTATGCCGAGTTACTGCATGGTGAAAGACAAGAATAATTAAACGCTACTTCGGCGCACAGTTGCAACTTGCTTATGTGCACAGTGGAGTGCATGTTTAAATTTAAAATAATCCATGATCGAATTCAGGCTATTTGAATGTATCCTGCATACAACCTAAGGCATAGTACTAGGTGCTTGCTGCAAATGTCTGCTGTGAATCAAGGCTACTAAGATTACATTTCATCTATTAAATGGATGCGTTATTTTTATGCTACAAATTCGACAATCTCGAAATATATTTCTAGTTGAATTTTACGAAACATATTAATTAGCAGTGTTGAGGAAGGCCTATTATTTGTTTTAGTAAAGAGCCAAAGAAAATACAAAATATTTGGTACTCACCGTTTGGTGCCACTGTAGCCACCAAATGATAAATTCATCAAACCGGAAGTAAAATCAAAGCACTTTTAGTTAATGCTGGGCAAATGCTCCTGCGAGCATTCTGACATAGCTTTGCATACCGACTTTTGTTTGTGGACACAATACTTGGGCAGTGTACATATATATTCAACTAAACTTTAAGTGGCAACAATCACCCACACTACGGCTGCATCAACAATGCGCTCTGTGTCACATCGAATTTATTGGAGGCAAAGAATATCTGTCTGCATTCTTCTTATCAGGTGGATTTGACAGGAGCGTCTGCGTCTGCGGTGTAGCAGGATTCTAAGAGGCGCGTCCACGTTGGCACGATTGATGAGAAGCGTGTTATTACTACGACCTCAGAGGTGGCCACATAGGATTTGGCAGACCTAACACTTGAGAAATTATCTAATCACGACGTAAAGGTATGTGTTCGCATTCCTGATTGTACTCCATCCAACGGATGGGGAAGATTTAGGAATGTCCGCCATCTACGGTTCAGCTGACTAGGATATGCTCTACTGCAACAAAAAAATCAGCAAAGCCTTTTTCTTTTTACATTCGTTTATTTTTGTTGCACTGTCTCCTTCTGCGTTCGTGGTTTCTTTTGCAGACATTTTCACCTCAAAATGATACCCCAGACGCAAAAGATGCCCAATGTTGATAGAAAGGATTCGCACGATATCACTGTCGCTTTACTACAGATCGTGAAGTGCACTATTTAGAAAAGCAAAGAACTGAAATTTAGGTATGGTCATAAGATTCAACTATGGTAAGCGGCCACAGCTACCAGAATAAAAATC
>NW_020170732.1:8850-10597 GCF_000524195.1 Echinococcus granulosus | reverse complement strand
ATTAAAATAAATAGACATCTGCCTTATAAGATGCAATCACAATCACAATCACACAATCACAAATAAATAGAGGGCTGACTGCCATCAGTTGGCTAAATGCATCCGCGTTTACGAACATCACAGGCAGAGGATTGAGTGTACTGTCACAACCAGAATGGCGTCCCCCAATTCCAAATTTATAATGAACACCGAACACTGGCGCACTGCTACCCTGTCAGTGACTGCTAAAATGCTCGGTTTGACGCTCACTCGTGCCAACACGTCACCTCAATCAACATGGGTCCGGATGGTAGGTCTGTTAAAAAGACAAAGGCGGATGCTATACTGCGCTGTTGCATTTTGCTTTTCCGTATTTGACAGTTCATTTAGGGACAAGCATTCCCTTTGTATTTGTATCATTGCTCCGTTTGCATAGGTACAGTCCACCTACCCAAACACCAATTCACGCGTCGGTAAGCCTAACTATAGCGCGCTTAAAACATGTCTTTTTTTCGCAGCGGTTAAGTGCATGAACAGCAATTTATCCTGTACTGGCTGACGAGATCTAAAATAAGTATACAGATTTCTTTTACTGATGCACCAGGAGTCAGCTCTGCTCTACTTCTTCACCAACATAACGGCTTCAAATTACAAAAGATGCGTGTTTTTGTGCAACACTTTGCTGGCTAGTAATACCTAAGGAAACTTGACAAAAGAGCCTTCGTCAGAGTTCTTCTGTAACAGAAGCCTTGTAAATTTAAAGATAAACACAGACGGTAAAAAATAACTAAGAGTCTATCAGTTGAAGTCCGTGAGCAGTAGCTTGGTTAACTTTGAAGAAAAATTGCAAAATAAATATGACAAGATTTGCATGGCCCATTTATAGGCGCGTTTTAAGCATAAGACTTAAAAGTGAGGTGCCGCATAATGAGCAAAATAAGAATGAAATGTTGTTGGCAAGATTCTCGAGCATTAATTATTAAAAAGCTAATTCACAAAACTAACCCAAAGTCAGGAGACAATTGGAGGGACGTCAATGAGACTTGCTCAGTCAAGCCAATATCAACCAAGCAAAAGCCATATTCGAGTGCAGCTTGCAAGCCTGACATATTTCTTTAAATCGACTTAACTTAGCCGAAAACCATCGAAAACTAATTGCTATCCTACCTTCTGGTCTATAGTTATTCACATTGACGGCTTTGAAGGGCCGGAATATATTTGGACTGTGTAAGTTTGATTTCAAATAATTTGGTTTTGCCATAATGCACTTTAGAGGATAGCGTTTCACTCTTCAACAATCTGCCGACTGTATTGGCAAAGTGGGATTTACGCCTGATCCGATATGCTCTCACTTCCTTTGCGTTTACCTTAATATACTCTGTTCGTCCAGTTTAGGTTGAAAATACCAATCACGTGAAATTTGCACAAGAACGGATTTTCTCTTCTTTTTGTTTAAGTTACGGGACAAAACTCCACTCATATATGCATTGTTAAAGCAGTGTGTGTCCATGGTACCAAGTTCGTTTGCAACCGAATTCTGAATGCTGTATTAGGAATGCTGCTCTGACCTACGTATTAACGAGTGAATTGGCTAACGTGCTGGGTGAAAGGTGAGCCACTACCCTCGTCAACATATTCCACTTATATTATCTGCAGAATTTTCCATACAGCTACGGTCGGCGATTGGCAGACAGGAAAGCAAGGAGCAACGAATATGAAGTGTCACTTACACGTCACAGTACAAAAAACTAAAGCAGAAATCAGTAAA
>NW_020170732.1:7175-8750 GCF_000524195.1 Echinococcus granulosus | reverse complement strand
ATTTGACTTGAACATACAGTCAAACAAAAAATTACGACCAGAAAAAGTAAGAAGAAGATAACGACGTAAGCAAAGCAATTTCCAATGACATTTTTAGAAGCACAACGTTTCTTGTGTGCAAAAAAAATATTTTTTTCAAATTTGGTATGGGTTCTTTTTGTAAATTCTTGATTTTTCTAAATTAACATGAACACTCATATATTAGCTTATCTACCTGTCAACGTACCGGCTTATTTATTTATCTAACTATCCATTATTGTAGCCTACCGAGACTTTCTTAAGGACGAAAGAAGGCACAATGCCTGGGCAGAATACATACATTTAGCACAGAAAAGTTGTTTGGGCTACTGGCATGGCCAGAAGGCCAGCCCATTCAACAAAATACAAGAATGCTAATTCACAAGTCCACAAGTAGCGCCACACCAATACCGAGGGGTAAACCACTATCGTATTACATAGCTGGCCATCATGCGTGTCCATAGACAGATGCAGGAACACTGGCAGGTCCAGTACGGAGGTTTCGCGTCTGTTCCTGCTTGCCACGTTGTTTCCACTTTAGAGGGTAGGAGAAGTCTGTAACGAAACTTCCAGATGGTTTACGGCTAGTGTCGTTTTAGTTTGTTGTAGTTTTTCTGCAGTACACGGGGCTGGGATAGATGCCGAAGGTGGCCGTCAACTTCAACCCTTATATTGGGGTGATCACCATTCTTTCATCCGTAGCTTATGTACTTCTTCCGCCCCACCAATGTTTATCGTGCAGAGTTAAAAACAGGATCCATGTCCTTTAGGATCGGGTTCACTTTCCGCTGCCACCAATGTAGCATCCCGAGACTTCCCCGAAGACGAAGGAAGACACAATACTTGGGCAGAGTACATATATATTCAACTAAACTTTAAGTGGCAACAATCACCCACACTACGGCTGCATCAACGATGCGCTCTGTGTCACATCGAATTTATTGGAGGCAAAGCATATCTGTCTGCATTCACAGCTTTTCTGCAGCATGTTCTTCTCCACAGATAAACACTGTCAACTGGCTACAGAAACCACCTTCTATGCCCTAGAGAGCCCTTTTTAACCATACCGCCATAGATCCCACTCCTTTCAACAAGGCATGAGACAATAGCACATGGTGCAGTTTTGGAGGAATCAACACTTACGAACTGTCTATGGATGAGTTTTGAGCTACTGTCACTTGTTGAAGACCAATAAGCAAGTCGATGCCATTCACATATATTTACGAATGACAGGTAGTAGGTTTCCACGAGTATTAATTTGTTCATCACTTATACCGTTTTACAAGAACCACCGTTGTCAGTTTGTTTTATAGCAGACAGCCTTTCTGATGCGACATTACTTGACTTCTGATTAGTGCATAATTCGTTTCCTTGGCATTGGACAGTTGCTTGTTAAACAGACCCGCTACCCGCGAAGTAGTGGTGAGATAGAGGCGGAGAGGGCTAGGCGTTTTATTTCCAGGGAGACGCGGACTGCTGAAGGCAAAATTCTCAAGCTTATCTCGCCAAATTAAATGAACAGATTGTAATTGTGCTTCTCCCAATTAAGACCGTACG
>NW_020170732.1:5860-7075 GCF_000524195.1 Echinococcus granulosus | reverse complement strand
AAAACGTTAGAAGATAACGACGTAAGCAAAGCAATTTCCAATGACATTTTTAGAAGCAAAACGTTTCTTGTGTGCAAAAACAAATATTTTTTCAAATTTGGTTCGAGATTTTTTGTAAATTATTGATTTTTCTAAATTAACATGAACACTCTTGTAGGAAAGTTAATCCTAAAGTTTTTATTTTGGCTTATCTACCTACCTGTCAGCGTACCGGCTTATTTATTTATCTATCTATCCATTATTGTAGCGTACCGAGACTTTCCCAAAGACGAAAGAAGGCACAATGCTTGGGCAGAATACATACATTTAGCACAGAAAAGTTGTTTGGGCTACTGGCATGGCCAGGAAGCCAGCCCACCCAACAAGGTACAAGAATGCTAATTCACAAGTCCAAAAGTAGCGCCACACCAATACCGAGGGGTAATACACTATCGTATTACATAGCCTCCCTCCTCTTTTGAGCGTCGTATTCGGCGCTCCCGCAGGTCAACGTCTCGCTTCAGCCATTACAATGCAGTCAGTGCTGTAAAGAAACACCCACGATCCTATCGTGCCAGTGACCATATTAGCGCGCAACTGAGGAGACACTTGACCTCTACGTCACTGATCCCTCTTTGGCAACCCTATTGAATCTGAAGTCTTGTCTGGTTTAAAAAATTGATTTAGAAATGGGGAATTGTGCTGGCCATCATGCGAGTCCATAGACAGATGCAGGAACACTGGCAGGTCCAGTACGGAAGTTTCGCGTCTGTTCCTGCTTGCCACGTTGTTCCCACTTTAGAGGGTAGGAGAAGTCTGTAACGAAACTTCCAGATGGTTTACAGCTAGTGTCGTTTCAGTTTGTTGTAGTTTTTCTGCAGTACACGGAGCTGGGATAGATGCCGAAGGTGGTCGTCAACTTCAACCCTTATATTGGGGTGATCACCATTCTTTCATCCGTAGCTTATGTACTTCTTCCGCCGCACCAATGTTTATCATGCAGAGGTAAAAAACAGGATCCATGTCCTTTAGGATCGGGTTCACTTTCCGCTGCCACCAATGTAGCATCCCGAGACTTCCCCGAAGACGAAAGAAGACACAATACTTGGGCAGAGTACATATATAATCAACTAAACTTTAAGTGGCAACAATCACCCACACTACGGCTGCATCAACGATGCGCTCTGTGTTACATCGAATTTATTGGAGGCAAAGCATATCGTTTGTATTCACAGC
>NW_020170732.1:4185-5760 GCF_000524195.1 Echinococcus granulosus | reverse complement strand
AGGTTGGGCAGGATTATCTGCTCTTTCATACATAATTTACAGCAGCCCCATGCTCGACCATTCGAGGCGATGCCACTACTGCCTCAGTTGACACACCAAATAGACTGGATAGAACCTCAGGCCACGTACAGTGAGGCCTTTTTCTTCTCTCTTGTAGATATTGGGGATCAATGCACAATGCCTCAATTCAGCGCCTCTTCAGTGAGTATGTCCGTCTCCCCTAGTACTACCTATGCTCTCAAGAGTTGACTTTTGCATTATACCCTGCCTTCCCTGCCTCCTTTACATTAATCCATTCCTAGCATTGCAGTTACGCCAGAACAACTAGCTTCTCTGTCTTTATCAGGCTTCTCCCCACACCTTTACTTTCTTAAATCCAAATCCAACTCTCTTGCATCTCCTCTTCCTACCCTGTCCTCTGCCAACGCCCTTTTGGCAGGTTCCATTCATCTCATGATTTAATGATTGCAGGATATACACCACAGACCAGAATAGGTATAACGTAGCCAATAATTCAGAAGAAGGTGCACCTTCCTCCTTAGTCTACCCCTCTCTTTTAGTGTATCTCTGTCTGCCTGTCTGCCCGTTTAAGTTTATGTGCGTGTCATTGCCTATTACCTTCTTATGTCCTTTCAGACAGTCTCCTTAATTGCTGTGGCATGGAAATGGGCAAGAATGTACATGTGTATGTGGATGTGCATGCGTGAGTGTGCGTGTACACTCATCTCATGTACTTCTCCTCCTCCCACTTCGAAACCCGACTTTCTAGTCCGCCAGACATGTTCCATTTTGGGTTAAGTAATATCTCCTTTGATCGTTCGTTTGTTGGCTGGTTCGTTGTCCACTTATTTGATTTCACCTTTTCACTTCGTCACCACTCCATCTCCCACCCACAAACCCATCCACCAACACAGCCACACACTCACTCGTCAACCCACTCACACATTTACTCATTTCTCTTACTTCGTTGCTTTTATCTCTCCTTCAGTTGGAAGTGGATAACTCGTGGTGGGAGCAGAAATGTCCCCAAAGGCCGACCAGACATTCGATTCAAGGAACAACTTCGGGGAAGGAGAAGTCGAAGACTGGTGGACTGCTGCACAGTAGGTGAATTGGGTGGCATGAATGGGTTGGAGGAATCGGTCACCTACCCCTAAGCATTGATATCCTGCTAGCAAACGTGAGTTCCTGATGAGTGTTCCCAATCTGCATGGATTTTGACGAATACAAAGAAAAGCGCACAAAACCATCTATTTCAATCTCCACACTTACGACTATTGCGCTGCAATCATCCCTCATCATGCCTGCAAACCAAAAGTACATTGTGCGACACCCAGTTTAATACATCAGCTCATCAGTCAACCAAGCAGGATCCAAGCTCTAGCTGAGTGCATATGAAAATTAAAACATCACAGAAGTCAGTACTTTTAATGCATAGTATCAAAGCATCATGCATCGAGGATACAACCATGCCCATGTATTTACCTCAAGATAAGGTGAAGCAAATGCATTCGAATCAATTGTCGATGCAGATGTTGTCAAAACTGATGGCAAACTTGTCATTATGCATGTAAC
>NW_020170732.1:2919-4085 GCF_000524195.1 Echinococcus granulosus | reverse complement strand
TTGATGTGAATTCAAAATAGGAAGGAAGTTGAAGGGGCCAGAATAGATAGCTCGTTTATTTCTTTGGTTCACTCGCTGCATGACGCAGCCCAGTGGTCTATCTGCACTAACTTATCAACTTCTCTAAGAGAGTGAGGAGGGACACACGGTATAAATACACTTGACAGATGTGTTGGCTAAGAGGCGCCTGTGCTTGAGGATGCTTTTAATCTACTCAACTTCGTGGTTTTAGTCGCATCGCCAAACATGGTTTGTTGTGCTCCACCGCACCGGTGAAAATAGAGCGTGATAGGTGCCTAGAAGCAAAGCTATAACAAGGGAAGATCTTTCGTAGAATCTGTCATCTTGATGAGACTTGTAATAGTCAAAACAGAAAGGATCTGCTTTGCCTTCCACTCTGTCGTATGCTACAGGTCATATCACATGTCTCTCAGTTGCATCTACCATCACCTAACTTTTCGATTTTGAGTCATTAAGTGGTGAATTAGCTGTCAAAACGTGTCCTTCCGACCCCCCACTGTCAACTTTGACATGTTTTATAACCTCAAAATACTTTTCTCAGACAGACATGTCTGAAAGAATAAAAGGTGCAATCAAGCCATTTTACCTTTCAGATTGCTACTGCTGACAACTCCACCGCATGAGATGATGGTCAGTTAGATTTCACGCAGTTGTGCGATTTGACAACACTTGACAAACCACCCAGCAGTAAGAAGTAAAGGAGGGCTTTTTGGCCCCAAGCCCCATAAATGATATTCGGATCTTCACGTCGGGAATGATAAACCCATGAAAGGGAATAGTATATCAAAATACTTCATAGAGTTCGGATAGTTGTTACCACTGCTTTGCGCATTTAATAGGACATTCCTCTTCCCACTTCTCCTCCCTCTTTCCCTCTGCATCATAACCATTAGCGTCTCCATTTCCAGGAGCTACTGAGAAAGCGGCGATGAAGACGGAGGCGCGGCAGGAAAAGAGGCATTCCCGACGTCAGATAGCCAGATCAACAGTAGAGGTGTGAGGAGGAAGAAGGTATCGACCATGAGCGCTGAGCAACGAAGGTAGCACGTTCTCATAGAAGAGTGAGTGATTCATCTACTCTACTCAAAATAATAGCCAGTCTGTACGTGTACAGCATCAGCAAGCTCTTAAATATGCCCCTTTTC
>NW_020170732.1:1668-2819 GCF_000524195.1 Echinococcus granulosus | reverse complement strand
TAAAGCGACAGATGTCATGCACAGTAATTTCTCACAGCAATGTCCAGCCACTGCATAAAGTTTAGTTATCAAATGGTGGACTGGACACTAGTCACAGGATGTTAATGGCAGTGCTGCTCATCAGCGTCTTCGAACTGATGGGCGAAGTTGGTGGTATCTGTAAGATTGTAAAAATGTGGCAACAATGTATAGGTAGGGCTAAATGAGCCAGTATTCAGCAGCTTTCTAGGATAAGTAAAAGTTACTTATTGCCTTATCCTGAGTCGTACGTCCTATGATTGAAGAAGGGAAAAAGTCTAAATAACAGTGGTCATTTATCGATGTTAAGCAGAAAATGACGGCGCTTTGTATCGTTTTTCTTGTTTCCATGATCTTTGTACTTGAAAGTGCAAGTCCGACAACTAGCTATCATGAGGAGTGCATTCAGATTAACTTTTTCTACAACGACCCACCTTGCAACCGAAGGTATATCGTAGTTTGGTAACTACAGCCGGACACTGCATGGATTTTGACGAATACAAAGAAAAGCGCACAAAACCATCCATTTCAATCACCACACTTGCGACTATTGCGCTGAAATCATCCCTCATCATGCCTGCAAACCAAAAGTACATTGTGCGACACCCAGTTTAATACATCAGCTCATCAGTTAACAAAGCAGAATCCAAGCTCTGGCTGAGTGCATATGAAAATTAATACATCACAGAAGTCAGTACTTTTAATGCATAGTATCATAGCATCATGCATCGAGGATACAACCATGCCCATGTATTTACCTCAAGATAAGGTGAAGCAAATGCATTCGAATCAATTGTCGATGCAGATGTTGTCAAAACTGATGGCAAACTTGTCATTATGCATGTAACTAATGCAACGATGATTACTTGCCAAACTTTTGTATCTCCGTATTCAGAACCATTAAATTGTTTTAATCAGTTTAAAAAGGTAATACGTGATGTGGACGAATTTCGGTGAAGCTTTAGAGCACTTTATCAAATACAATTTCAGCCAAAATATCAGCGGTCGCCTTCGAAAGAGATAGATATTTTTTACTTTTACAGCTACATTTGGTTCAAATCTTGTGTGTATACTATTGAAATTAACTCCCCGTAGAGACTAAAATCAGAAACAATCTGGCAAAACGTTGCCGA
>NW_020170732.1:0-1568 GCF_000524195.1 Echinococcus granulosus | reverse complement strand
GGATAAGTGCATCTGGACACTGAACACTTTGTCTGTAGTTTCTGGTAGTTCCTATCGCTTGCCTGGAGGCAATTTGGTCCAAATTAAGAAGCAGCTAATTGATACGAGGAGGTTTTTGCTAAATTTCTCCAAAATGAGAAACTTCTTTTATGTAAAGTCAATTATGCATCAAAAAAATTTTACAAGTACTGCATTTTTTCACCAAACCATCCTCTTTCAGCGGCTAAAGAATTGTCTTGATATGTGCGGTGTAAGTGCAAAAATAATCAAGACGACTTTTTGAAATACTTCGTTTTTATCGTTTTTGAAGGTGTGGGCACTTTACCAAACGTGACGACTAACTTTGAGGAGCCACAGGCCGGTGCTCTCACCACCATTGGCCAGCCAGTGACCTTTGCGGGAACAGACAGCGACCTTCTGTCCAATGGCATGCAATATAGGTTAAATAAAGCAGCGGCAACTTGTCTGGATCAAATTGCAGTTCACTTCCTAAAAACTGCGACAAGCATGATCTAATTTTACTCCCAAGTGTTGACTTAATAATTGGCTCTAGCAATAACTTTGCTACAATCCTTCAATTTTGTCTTCGCAAATAATTATAGCCCATTTCACCCTTTTTGAAGTTGTCAGTCAAAAAAACCCCAGGAGCAAGGAGTCCGGTGCTGATTATTTGCCTGGATCCGTACCGTGGGCATGATCTCTATTTTCTTTTACTTACATGGTTGCAATGATGAATGCAGTTGTCTAGTTTTTTGGGTAGTCAATGAAGTCCGTGGGATTTCAAACTGTTCGAACTGACGGGGACCTGTAGTGTGCATTTTGGTGCTTCTTCAGTGTGTGCATCCACCACTCATCGTATACTGTGCTCCGCACTGCTCTCATACTTCGGAGCCCAGATATTCGGAAAAGGCATTTAAGACTAGCGGCTGTGATACAAGCTTGCCCACTTTACAAACCGAATCTATCTACTACACATTCTGCACCATAGTTTTCTAAGATCATGCCTTGCTAAACAGACTCGAGTAGACGGCCGGATTATTGTCTGACCAATGCTAAATATGCCACGTTTAGGTAGAAGTATGAATAGAAGGGCGCGTGAGAACACTTACTTAGTTACAAGTTATTCGTTATAGCTGCAGTGAAGTGTGTATGCGCACAAGACTCGTTTTGACATCAACAACAAAACATGTAATTGCACAAAACGTGAGCTCCTTGAGTAGCCTCATCTAACACTGTCTAAAAGGACGAATTTTAGGAAAAGCCCTTCTTTTGTACTGCTAAAAATTTTCAGCATACAAAAAAGGGATTTATGGCACCAGCTCAATTTGTCAAATTAATTGTTAGGACATATTTATGGGAAGGTAAGGTCACCTAGATAATCACTAAAGTACCTAAAAACTAAGGTTGCTATAATTTCACTCGTAAGTTACTGAATGCTATAATTTAATACACCAATAAAATTGTCTTGCCAACGAAAAAGCAGTAAATTTGCCAATATCATTCACTGTTGTCTCTGCAAATAATTATAGTGAATGTAGCAAAAAGGGACTGGCCGCTAATTCGCAAAT
>NW_020170733.1:12135-14554 GCF_000524195.1 Echinococcus granulosus | reverse complement strand
GCCAAGCTTTTGCCCCATCTAAACTGAGGCTTAGGAGAAAACACCCTGCTTCTATCTGCTTTAATACAGTCAAGCTTGGATTTCAGCCATGTTCCCCATTTAGTATAGGGCAAGACATATGGTCACTCTCTGGGTTTAACGCCGCTACTACCAAACGTCTCGGGGCCTAACCCTTTTGCCGATGATTTGACGTTCCCGCCTGGTTTAGCGGTGGTAGTTTGAATAGCTGAACAGTGACGGTGACAGTGAAGAGGGTGATTGCCACTGTGATGCCATGCCATCGGTCAAGAGAGGCTCCATCATGGGTGATTGCTGTGTACTCTCAGACTCGACCACCTGCACCAAGAACATGGGCTATTTTAGTTACTGTGACAGAAAACTGCAGGACGATACGACTACCCACAGCACTTGTATTTTTTCCTAGATGCTAGAAGCAAAATTCACGAACCTTCAAGAACTCTAGTAAAGCTAAACCGCTTGCTGCAGATTACCGCAAATGAAATTATTACCTGTGGCAGCCACTTTGAGAAATGGGCCTTTTTGAGTAGTGGAAAGTAGGGAGATGGCTAAAGGTGGGATTAACAGGGCAGCTGCGTTAATGCAGCTGTGAAAAAGCATTGCCTTTTTGCGATTACAGTAACCAGAGTGATATTGATTATGATGTTAATGGTGCAAGTAACGTCAAAATCAGTCAAGTGATGAAACGACATTATGTGGAATACATCAGCTAGTTACTGTAGAGTTAAGCAGTATCTCACCTCGTCATTCTTTGTGCCACTTAAATGTCGAGTGGTGTCGCAAACACTCCAATTCAATCCTCTTCTTAACAAGTACTTATTGATGGTGCTGCTGGCCTATTCGACGTTTAACTTCTTGACCGCCCCCAAGCCAAAGTGTATATTTTGGATATGCTTCTTCACATCGGTAGTCCAGTTGCTTTTAGGCAAACATAAGGCATGGGTTACAGACAATCAATCTCAACGTGGCAGACTTTATGTCATGCATCGATAAAGCATTGTTCAACGAATTCGCTCACCCCTATCCGCAGATGGATCATGTGTCCGTTCTACTTATAAACTCTGGTCCAACTGAAGTACTCTGATAGCGATGCTCTCGCTGTTTTGAAACTCAACGTTTGGATGACGACATTCTTAGGCTTGGGTGGGCAACCTAAATATGCATGCAGCTATCGGACTTCCAAGTGGAGCGATAGCCGCAGAATGTGCTTTGGAATTGTTTTAGCTGCTCAGATAACTCCATTATTCGCACATCGCGTTCTGATGATCCCTTAGACATTCATGGCAAGGCGCCTTCTGTTTTTTCTGGCCTGCTCTTTCACTTCACGTTCCCAATGCTCCTTAAACTTGTTCTATTTATAGGTGTGGAAGGAGCATATCAAACACTTGCATCGGCATTATTGCGTTGGTTCCGCTTAGCTTTCAGAAAATAGAATGAGTTAAATAAATTAATCGAACAAAATTAGCTTATTTAGTTCACCTTAGTTTCTAAGGTGTATCCTTTTATACGATAAGTGATTGTACGTGCGCATGATATCAAACCCAGAAGTCACAGAGTTACTTACCTGTCAAAATATGCTCTAAATATGCACACGCTTTTACTCCATCAGCACCTCCAGTGAGACTCGCTGTTCCAATGTATTCTGCAGTTTAATTTGAGCAGTGTTTCAATGTTTGAAAAGCATTTAAAAAGCTAGATGACATGTTAAAAGTCGCTACTCGAGATGGCGGCCATGTATTTTGGTGGTTAGATGTGTCCGACAGACATGCGCATGCACCCGCATACCACTTAAGTCACAATGATGCGGTCAAGAGTACACCGGGAATGCAGTAATGTCACGAGGTCATTTAAAGCTGCAACGTGCAACCATTCCTCGAAATATTATCCGCACCTCTTCAAAAAGAGAGGCATTTCGCTTTAGAAGCTGAATGAAAAACTGTTGCTGCACACAGATGTCACTCTTTGTATGTATCACGTGCGCATAGCTAATGACATTTGTGCATTCAGTACAGCTGATAAGTACTAGCCCTTAAACTATCATTTGTATCACAATATATTATGAAGCAATGAAGCGGTAAATTGGGACACGACGTCATTGTTGTATCGGCATGTTCTGAAGGGCCAATCAGCACAAGATTTCATTTTATGTCCGGGAGTTACTTACTGGGCATCATGCTCAAACATCAGAGCGGTCAACTATGCAAAAATGGCACTCACCAGGATCCTACTTTAGTTTACCCAAACTTCAATATGTTCATCAATTCAGAGCATCACCGAGTCAATAACCAAACTGCTAGGAAGGCACATTTGCACGTGCTTGATGGGCAAGAAGAACGAGGTGATGGAACAAAAATTGGGCAGCATGAGTAAGGCAGTCATCCAACCAAACAACAGATAAATC
>NW_020170733.1:10276-12035 GCF_000524195.1 Echinococcus granulosus | reverse complement strand
TCGTGCCTCGAAGATTTGCTTGCAGGATTGTTGTGGATGCATCAATTGATATCATAATCCAAGAGTATGGCACTCTTTTCCCTCAATTTACTTTCAGGCAAATCAAAATACTCAACACGATGTGAAGAAGGGAAGGGTTTACTCTAAGAACATTGTTCCAAACGAATCTCACTCCCTCTGTATCACCACACAGTGCCAATAATACTACGTCATTACACAAGTTGCTGCCCTTTCTCGCGGATGGTTGAATGTCACTAGAAGACTTAAGACGACAAGTAAACGAAGAATAAATTTTTAAGAAGCTCTTTTATTAGCCCTAATGCTTGTCCGTGCATCGATTACACATCTTGTGGTAAGTTTCAGAAAGTAGAGCCCCCATATTCCTTGACCGGTGTCAGTACTACTCCCCAGAGCGTTAATAAACAAGACAGAAGACGTGCGGTAATGAATCGGCTTCCAACTGTGTCCTCCACTCTACTAGTCATCAATAATCCTACTTCCAGCCACATGCATCACTACATCTTCAGGGATGACTGGAAGCAATTCTCACAAGGAGGCAAACTTGCTTAGTAATCGTTCTGTCAACAAACTGGTCAGCTCAACTCATTCCTCTTCTGATATGCTTAATATATATGCAAAATATTGAAAAATTGGTGAAGCCATGAAACAATAAGCACAGACCGCAAACTGATGAATGCAACTGCCATCCTTACGGCATGAATGATTAAGGTTGCACTAGATACTTCTATGCTACGCAGATACCGACACTCTGCCACAGTCATCACCTCGTTAAGACAGGGTGGGAAGGTTTTGTAAACACGACGCAATCAATGCCTCTGTAGGCTTGCAGGACACGGAGAAGCAAGGAAATGACATCACTTGGATAGCAAGACCTAAGTATTTTGTGAGATGGACCTCAAAGTGGAGCTTGAGAGGAATGTGTCAAAGTGGTGAGGAACTGCCAGGTGATAAAGACAACTTCGCGATGACTAAGGAAATAGGATTCCTGCATTTTAGCCTAATGTTCCTTTCTCGGGATTCTAGTTAGGGCATGTAACTTCAAATTGAGGCTCCTTCTGACCATAAATGAAATATCCTACGGCAGAGAGGCACATAATCTTTAACCCGTTATTGGTCTAGCATGATAGCACGTTGATTTTAGATTCGATATCCTGAGCCTCAAATGCAGATGTGTTTCAGGTGCACCCACTTTACATGCCAGAGCAACTTGTGAAGTAACTAGCAGAGGAATTGCTGCTTCACCAAGGTGTATCAAGGCAAAGGTATGGTAGTTGTTTTTTCTGTCACAAATTGAACCTTTTTAGAGAATGTGATTGAGCAATCACAACACTGCCCTTACTCTGCATTTGGCTAGACCAGTGCAATGGAGTCGAAATAGTAGCATGCCCGAAATTGTCATGCTGTTCGCTATTCCCATGAACAGGCACCATTTGGTGACATAAGGCAAAAGCAAAACAAGGTAAATTGAGCGCTTCCATCTACTGCTTGAAAAACAGCTGTAAAACGCGTTTTTCACTGCATTCACTCGCCCCTCTACTAAAAGTGCTTCCGCCACCGCCACCTCCACTCACAGCAGCCATTCACCCCCGTATCAGCATCACAAGCATCTCCGAACCACAAAGCAATGATTACGGACCACAGACTGAACCACCTATCAGCCAGTCACTCTCACTTTTCCTCACTCTACTCAGTGGCAATGTTGCAGCCAAATGCGAGATTGCCAGCTGCAACTTTATCT
>NW_020170733.1:5753-10176 GCF_000524195.1 Echinococcus granulosus | reverse complement strand
GGATCCCTTCCTCAACACTTGGTTATATTTTTATCATTTAGTCCTATTCCTAGCGAGTTGTTAAGAGAAATTAGGAGACTACGACGAGCATTTTCGTGTAAAACTAAAAAATTGCATTTGATATAGAGTGATTTAGTTGGAAGGAGTGTTTCGTAATTTATATTTCGTAATATTGGCATTAAGTTTTAAAGCAATCTCCTAAATTTTAATTCATTTCCCCAAATTGGGATTAAATTTATCGTGTAATCATTAAAATGAGTATATTCCAGGCCAAAGTTTCAAAAACGGATCGAAAATATTGAAAAACAAATCTTATTTTGGCAGTCAATTGGGCATGTTTTGTCGCATTGAGCCTAGCGTTAATGAGATTACTGTAAGCAGAGCTAAACTGTTCATGATAGAATCTTAAATTGGCATTCAATCTGACATTATGCCGAAAAATAAGCATAGTCTAGCCAGAACTGCGTCTTATCCTAAGTTTGCATTTAAATCAGCATTTTATCGATGCAGTCTACGTAGTCTATCCAGTATTACCGTAAACAGAGCTATATTATGCAAGAGTGTATTACGAAAATTCACTTGATTTGGCCGATAAAAGTGCTAAATTTTTAAGAAGAAATTTTAAACTGGCATTCAGTTAGTCATGCTTCGTTGAAATGAGCTTAGTTGAAGCAAAACTAGCCTAGACGGAGCCAAACTATTTATGAAAATATTTAAATTTGTATTTTGATGGCCTGAAACCAGTGCATCGGATCAAGTCTAGCTACCTTTACCGTAAACGATATTACTTTAAAAGATTTTGCATCTGCATTTAAATTCACAGGCTTACAAAGAATTGAGATTAACCTAGTCAGAATTACTGGAATCAAAGCTGAGTTATACAAGTACTAACGTAAACAGGGCTAAAATGCTTAGGAGCGATTGCAGCAATGCCAACAAGTGTTTAGTGATTCAAGATGATTCCAAAATCAGAATTCATTTTCTTATTCTAGATATTATTATTAATGGCTTAACGTAAATTCACGGGAATAAGTCAGTAACGAGCTTTTGCCATAGGGGATTTTTCTAGTTTACCACAATTTGGGACATTTTACCGACGATTCGACTCCAAAATGCGTGAGTGCTTTGGAGATAAACGTTCTTCGAAGGGAATTCCAAAGTTTGCTTGAGGCTAGGCAATATTACCAATGACACAACTTTAATGTATATACTAATAATTTGATGACACTACATAGAAAGGTAATTCCCTCGTGTTGATTAATCCACTGTATTTTACCGACTTCAGATGTAGAATTATTATGCGAGTACACAATGCACTACTGTGTTTTGGAAGGTGTTTAACGATTTTAACTTAATTTGCACTTTATTGCCTATGGTACTCTGTTTAATTTTCAAGAATGTGTCAAGGATGCCCTCAATGGTGGGGGCCTAATTACTTTTATTTTGCTCAAACAATTTTGCTGATATCACTACACATATATATACCTGAAGAAAGTACCCTAAAATGGAGTGACTCCCCATCCCAATTCTGACTATTTAGCCATCGATGCAATGTTTCATTCAGAAAAATTCTCTCATAATAAGATTTCTTAAAAACACATTATAATGTATTTGTAGAAGGATGGTTTGGTATGAATATATATACATATATGTATTTGTATAACTTCTGAGTAACAAGTGAACGCCTTAAAATACGAATAGGTGGTTCCATACAATTCACAAATGATGTGACTATCTTTTACCGTGCCTGCCATAACCATTTAGCCATTCTACTCTATGAAGTCACTTCTATCTCTGTGTGTTTGTAAGAAGATGTAAAAAACCTCTTGTATGCGCTGAGTATTGTACCGATGATGTTTAGTAGGCTCGCCTTGAAACATTGCATTTACAGCAACGTAACCCGTTTCAGCCGCGACTAGTCTGCGGGACAGAGTGTCTGTACTGTAAAATCGAACTGTTTTGGCGCCTTGCACAAGAGTTCATCCGAATGGCCTATTCTCTTCATTATTTTCAACCAAGTCATGGCTTAGCGATCTATTCACATTCTAATCCTTTCCGTGTTCAGCCAATACCTGAACCGTCTCACCATTGTAAAAATAGTAAGCAGAGTCGGATGACCGGATAGATATGGCAGGAAGGGTGGAAATAATCTGCACAGAATGAGGTGTTATTGGACCAGGAAGGTGTCAGGTTTTCTAAACAACCTAGTGGTTCCCAATTCATTGGAGCAGACAGTTCTACACGAGTCACACGAGCAACTGGACGATGTGGATGAAAAGAGGCACTTAAACCTTTGAGCACAAAGTGATGTTTGCCTTCTCACTCCTTACATTTACCTGATTGTTTCTGAGTCTGCGTCACTTGCAGCAGCTTCAAAAGGCACCACCTCACTGCAATCGTGGCTGAGGGAAGAGGAGGCATTAACATAATGGGTTGTCCACCATTCACCAGGAGAGGAAACCGGTATATTCTGGTTATGGTAGACTGCTTCAGGAAAGGAGCCGTGGCAGAACCCATGAAGGAACAGAACGTTGAAGCAACTGCTTCGCCTTACTTTACTTGCAGAATTCGTCAACACGATGTGCCCTGAGCTGCGCATAACGATCAACACACAAAGTACTAAAAGGGATTCTTTGCTACACTATTCAAGACATTTGGAATTTAAAGCAACAAACAGTACATGGATATCCACGATGTAATGGGCATGGAAAAAGACAAAATTTCACTCAGATTCTTTTTAATGGAGGGTTGCACTGGGGACATGGACTTGGGACACTGTGACTTCAGCCTTCGGCAAGCCATTTAAGTACGGAGCTACAGTATATACATCAGCTAGCATTCCACTGTGTAAGGCGCTTACCTGCCATAAAATAGGAGTGCTAACCGATGTTTTTCTTTCAAACACTGAAGTAGTATTCTACATTGTCTCAGATTATGCACTTCGACCAAAGAAAGGATTAGGCAGACTTTCAGCGCCTCATGGGAACGCATACGACTCTCACAACCTACACAGCTAAATGCAAGTGTGTAATGCATAAATGCATACAGCAATGGTCATGCTTATTAATTTTTCTCGCTCTGAGTTTTCATTGCTACATTGAATTTAAGTAGTATGACAATGACTCCTCCAATTGCAGATTGGACATCGGTCCATGCTAGCAGCGTTCCATTACTTTTGCTTGTTAGTAATGGGTGATATGCCATGCCGCTTTTAACCACTAGAAAGTAAGGGAAAGCTGAAGATGTTCACTTTTACATGAATCAAATACCTGAATCATGAATCGCTTTTACATGAAGCACTTTTACATGGATCAAATACATGAATCAATAAAATTGTTCTTAAAAAATAAAAACAATTTGCGAGATAAACTCAACTGTCAATTTAGTAGGAACTAATTTAAGGCGTTTAAAATTTCTACACTCTTAAAACTTATGCAATGTCTTGAATTCGGTTTCTAAAGTGTTTGACCTGGGCTTTATAGGCTCACTCCAAGAGCTAATAATAATATGGTTTTTCGGATAGATAAATCAGCACACATTGAAACCCACTTGTTGCCTTTACAAGGTGTAAAGATAGCAAATCTAGTTTTTAAGGCAATAAAAGCAATTAATGCGAAAATTGGGTTTTTTTTCCACACTAAATATTGTATGTTCGTTTCTGGTGGCATATATGAAGGTCTGGGCCTTGGTGCTGACCTGGTCAGTGGAGTTTGTTTGCCGTTTGTATTGATGTGTCTATTGTTTCGAGTAATGTTTGATGGTTTTAAATGCAGTTTTTTTTTCCATTTCAAAGTATGCAATTGTACGTGAGTTTAGATAGTGACTACTGCGATCTACTGGTCTCTCAGTTTCTGTAATGCTCGTGGTTGAATACTTGAGCGCTGATGCAGAGTGGGGCCATCCAGTTAATGTGTTGTTTTTTTCTCATAGTATGCTGGTCTTTGCTAATTTTAGTGTTTTTTAGCCTTCTTTAAGTTGTGACGAGGGGGAAGGAGTTGCACTTTTGCGTATTTGTTGCCGGCGTTTAATTTGCTTGCAAGAATAGGCCTGTTGAAATGATGGGTTTAACACTTGAGGGCATTTACTGTTCCAGCCGAATTAGAGTTGACAGTCGAAGTTCTTTGGTACTTATTTCATAAAGCCGCAAAAACCAGATAAGAATACCTGAAGCTTAGTCTTTTGTTTTGCAAGTCAGAGGAAATACGCTGAAAGACTTAACGGACAACCCATCAATGGCTTGATGCTATTCACCGCGCCTCACTTTGGCCTCATACGCATTGATGCATTCAAAGATGCGAATTATCGGTTAGTGAAGTTGTCAAATGTGGAGGCTTGCTTAGTAGATAGCGCCTCGTAGGACTTGCTTCCCTTTGGTTGAGTCAAGCGGACAATGCTGTCGTTAATGAGCAGGGAGAACGAATAA
>NW_020170733.1:4039-5653 GCF_000524195.1 Echinococcus granulosus | reverse complement strand
TGGAAACACATACGACCCTCATATACTAGACAGAAGGGATGATGTGACAAACACAGTGAGATCAACATCTATCAGGAAGGGGATGTAGTACTGCTATATAGGCCAATGCTGCTCCCTGGAGTACACCGCAAGTTCCACCATCCACAGGGCAAATGCATACTCCGCGTGATGAAAGTTATCACACCAGCAAAATACTTCGGCTGCAGTGCACAATTCCATCCTCAACCAACCACCGTACATCACACTAAAATGCGACCTTTCGGATACGAAGATGTGGTATGTGCACTAACTAAAATAACATGTGCAGTGTTCAAAATATGAAATGAATTAATGAATGATTTAGGCGAGAGGCGGTAAGCAGATTAGGATTTCGTTAAGAACTGGCCATCATCTGCCCTCGAGGAGGGTGTGTACTCTGAACAGACATAATCTCGTTCACAGTGCCCCATTTATAACACCATGAACAATGAACGACCCTATCTAATCATTCTATATGTTCAAAGAATTAAGGGAAGAGAAAGACATCGATTTGACTACAACATTATCACGCAGGGGCTGTGGCGTTAGTGTGGAGGAAGGTTAGAAGTATATAGGCAGGACTGAATGGACATGCAGAAGAGAAGCACAAGCTGTGGAGTTTGATGAGCCATGATAAGGAATTCAAACGACAAAATAAATCTCTACCATATCTACATGAATTTAACCCTACAGTTGATGCGTGGAAGCTAAATGCAAATATGTAATGCATGAGTGCATTAAACAATGATCATGCTTCTACATTTTCATGCTCTGCGTTTCTATTACTATGCTGGAATAAAGTAATATGACACTTTGCCTTCTTTAATTGTGGGATGGAAATCGGTCCATGCTAGCAGCGTTGCAGAGCTTTTACACATTAGTGATGTGTGATATACGACAACACTTCTTCTACTCATGTAGTCAGAGAGATATAAAGACGTTCACTTTTATTTAAAGCAAAAAGCCGAACACCATTGTTTATAAATGATGGAAACAATTCAGAAGATGAGCCTAACTGCCAATTTAGTACAAAACTGTTTTTAAGAAACCGCAAATAAGAAATATGTATTAAATATCTTAAGTGTCACAATTAGGTTTCATAAGTTCTCTCCAAAACAAGCTTCTATCCTTGCAATTCTAAATTTGCATTATTTTTAATTTTTACAAAAATGGGTGGAAGCAAAAAAACATTCGCATTACAAACAGTTTATCATTCTTTCCACATCAAATAACCCATGCACGTTTTTGGCGGCATATATGAAGAAATGAACCTCGGGTTTGGTGTGGTAAGTGGAGTTTGTTTGTCGTTTGTTCAATTTGGGTCTAATGATATCATGAACACCGAGGTCTTGTCTATCGTCTCTGATCAGTCGATGGAGACTTCGTTTATTCATTGTTGATTTCACAATCCTGATATTTAGTGGGTGAATTCTAAAAAAGACGATACAGCAATATTTATCTCCCCTCCAGCATATTTCTCTACCTCGGGTCACGGTTGGCATAACCGCTGGGATGGCCACTAGGAATTTGCTGGAATTCGAGCAGTTTAAGGCAGTAGATAATGATTAGGAGGACAAGAGTTTCTAAAAGCCCCCT
>NW_020170733.1:2030-3939 GCF_000524195.1 Echinococcus granulosus | reverse complement strand
TCAAAAAAAAAATAATGCATTCTATTTTTGTTACAGTTGAAACATATGGCAGTTACTTTCAATTTTTACTAAGTACGAGCTCTTAATTTGCAGGTGCAGTATGTTTTTCGAGAGTTGTCAGTATCGATGCAAATATTTGAGGTAGTTCCTTGATCTCTTATATGCTAGTGTTTATAGCATGACAATTAACCTCTGTAATCAAAGAAGATTTTGATAACAAAAACAAACGCCGACTGCTTTGCTTTGAAGCTCACATGGGCGCTTAAATATATCTCCACTACCTAGTTCGTGAATGCTACAAGTCTAGCCATGTGAAATCACGAAAGCATCTGGGCAGACAGTTACAAATTTTGCGCACCTTAGACAGTTCCAAAGTGGAATTTAGGAGTACACATCCATTTGTTTTCTAAAAACTTATTCTAGTGCTGATTAAACACCGCTTTTATGCGTAAAAACATGTTTTCTTATAAATACATCAATGAACCTGATTCTTTTTAGTAGCAATAAGACAGTAGAGTGTAGCAGATTTCTGTTGAATTATTTAAAGGTCTATTCCACCTGCTGCAATAATTTAGTCACTGCGTCAGTGACAGAAAACTCTGCAAGAGTCACTAATGTCCCCAACTACCCAACGATTTGTGGGCTAACATTGAGACCATTTTAAAGCTCGTGCTCCTGGCTACAGTGGCCCTGTGAATGGCACAGTGGCTTCCGCATGATGGCACCAGTATTAAAGTTAAAACTAATTTCTAGTTACTGGTGGCAGGGCATGCCACCACTTCCATTGGTGCATCTAAGTGGATTAGAAATTGGCTTATAGTTAGGGCAAATAATATGAAAGAAGAATATCTCTTTTGATTGAATGTGAAAGATCGAAGTAAAAATGGTACTGGTTCAAATCAGACGTTTAAGTATTTATATCTGCATTTAATAATCTGGAGTCTCTAAAAAAACTAGCTAACCAGTAAAAAAAGGTGTTAGTACCCACTGCACGAGGTAGCTACCTTTATGTCGGAACGAGGTATCAATCACCAGTGAATTCAAATAAGCCGTCACAAGTTTACCGCTATCGTTACCATTTTCACGTGCATTTTTTTCTTAGGACTAGCCATTTCTACATTTACTTTATAGGTCTTGTTTCGCAGACAAGTAAGAATTTCGGAATATTGAGAGGTGAACACAAATGCTGCTGCACGATTTTATAGGTTGGAACAACTTGCCCGAATCGGTTAGATTGCTTATCATTTGGTAGCATCTTATAGTTCAATTAAGCTTTTATGAGAATTTGCATAAGAGCTATAGAAGTATGTACTATGCCAACATATTATTGACTTTGCTATCTACTGTCATGTGGGATTTGATTTAGGAAACGTGTGTCTCAATCACAGCATCCCACTTAAAATTTCATAAAGATACAGATTGAACTCTGGTGTAGTTCCCAATAAACCAATGAGGTTGCTTCTCTAGAAATGCCCTCACCTTCTGCACTGTGGCCGTTTTTATGAGGGCAATGCTTCGAGGCAACTTGCACTCATTTTAGGATTAGATTACCCTTCGCACTGGCTTGCTCCTCATCCTTTTAAACCCATTACTACTTTACCAACAGATGAAGGCAAAGTCTTCATTGTTCTCCTCCCCTCAGATCCCAGATATTATGCCTTTTTACACATAAACCGGCCAGTAAAATAAATTTTATAAAAATTGCTAAATTTAAGTTGATATCGAGGAGAAAGCGAAGGCATTAGCAAAGTAAACGACAAATTTACTCAACTGTCCTTGAGCCGTTTACAACGGTTATTGAGGTTTAGATGGCAACGTCAACATGAATCGGCATCCAGGTAAAGCAAAATCTGGTGCTTGGTAAAAATTGATAAGTTTTATATCAAATACTTTTTAAATTTTCGCTTCC
>NW_020170733.1:0-1930 GCF_000524195.1 Echinococcus granulosus | reverse complement strand
AAATATCGCTAATTTTGGTCTATCCCTGGGCTTAGCAATTTGGACATCTGATGGAAGTTGGTGGTGCATATCAAAGTTACGGCTATCACATTCTTTTTCTAATTTCCATAAAACTATCTTTTTCCGTAGTACTATCTGAACTCCATGTGGTGTAGCACATAATCGGCAAGTAGACTCAAAAACCCCCCTTTTTCCAAATTCGCGACTACACCTCCGTTGATTAACAAATGCGAACATTTGGAAAAGCTTTTTAAATGCTATTTGATCTTTGCAAAATTGAGCTAAACAATGTTTTGTTATGTTGCACTTGTGTTAAAAGTGAAGTTTTGATGACAAATAATGTACTGACAGTTTGGCAAGAAATTTCGAAAAATTGATCTATTGTGCTTGTACCGATCAAAAGTTTGATTTTAAGGCTGAATCTGTTCGCATCTCACTTATATCTGCACTCATTTTACCACCAACTGGGTTGTGCCTCGTATTTCCTTGTCACTTAAGTGATGACCTGCTAAACCCAGACAAAAGTGTTTTTTGCGAGGTTGTAGAAGTTTGGATAATTAAACTGCTTTAAAGGACTGTCGTGGCTGCTCGATTGATTGGCACCTTAAGTCTCCTCAGTCAAAAACTGACTTCCAATTTATTGCAGTTAGCGAGAATGAAAAGATTTGGAAAGGGACGCACCGCCTTCATATCTCTTTCATAGAGAGTATCCTAGAACCCAGGCTTATGTGGTAGGTAGCTTCCTTCCTTAAAATGACTCTAATAATGTGCCAAAGTTAGTAGGATAACAGTTCTTCTAGATTGAATTCGCCCGCTCCACCCACTTCACGCTTTTTATTTACATCGATGTGCTTCGCTCGGTCGTTCTGGTAAGTATGATAGGACGCAGGAGGGTACGATGAGATTCCTTCTCGAATCATAGAAAACTACAAAGCCATGGCCATGGTCATGATTATGGACATAGGCATGGCTAGAGCTGCAACCAAATATTGTGTCAATGTCCAAAATCTCAGACATAAACCAAACTTAAATTTAAACTGCAAGCCAAAGGCGGAGTCTTTTAGACTAAAGAGCCCAAGTATTTTAGCATGTGGAGTTAAACAAGTGCCAAATAAACACATCCTCATCTCAAAGAATACTAGAATCAGTTCTTTTCATCGTGTTTAGTAATGCTAGAAATTTAGCCTAGAAAGAGAGACAAAAGGTTAAATAAATACTGGTGCCACATCTAAACCAGAGCAACTGTCGTTTCTTTGGACAGCAGACACTACACCACCATAGATCATGCGACACTACATGCGGAAGAAGCTGTAGTCAATTCATACACGCGTCAGTGGGGAATATTTCAATCAAAATGGCACGAGACATGCTAATGAACACTGTGAAACTCGTTTCACAACTCTGCGCTATAATCCGTCCCGCAATTCCATTTGTTCTCACCACTTCACTGCCTCTTCTGCTCATTCTAGCAGCTTGTACCCTTTTATTCTCCATCACCTCTCTCTTCTTTCCAGACACGTCAAAAGGCCAAAGCACAGTTTTTAGCATTACAAAATTCAAACACGTGCTCTATTAATTGTACTGGCTACTGACACCGGTGATGTAGACTTGAGCGGTACACTCTCAAAAATAGACAAAGTTTGTAAAAAGAAACCACATTATCTTCTGCACAAATTCTAAATTTAGCAGATAAATAAGACAAATTTGGGACCTAATCGGAATCGTTCAACATTATCATAATGGTCAAACATTTCAGACATTACCTGATGGAGAGGAAATTCATAGTGAGAATGAATTATCATCAGCAGCAATTGCACCACCCTGATCCATGCCTGCAGGTTTCCCTGGAGAGAGGGTAGGCATAGGTCCTTTACAGGCCATGGAAATGGGGAAATGGCATCTACTTTATTGTGGTAATCTATTTTACGAG
>NW_020170734.1:12185-14531 GCF_000524195.1 Echinococcus granulosus | reverse complement strand
ACTATTCAAACCAATTAAACAGACACATTTCTTTGGTCCATGAGGGTAAGTTAATTAATTTTGTTATGGTAGACTTGATCAACATATAAGTACGCATTTTCTGCTGTACTAAAACACTGCATTTTATTACGTTAACATAACCCTTAGAGGAGAGACCGTTCACGTGCGAGAATCGTGGAGAATCCTTCATGCAGCGATGTAATTTAAACACGCACATTTCTGCGGCTCATGAGAGTGAGTGGAGTGATTTGTAACTACCTATCTCAATCTACTTTCAGAAACCTATCTCTTATTGTTTAGTTGCAGTTCGCCTTGTATTTCTTTACACTGCTTTTGGGAACGAAGCCATTTACTTGCCAGAAGTGTGGTAAAGCCTTCACCCGTCGAACGCGTTTAAACGCACACATTTCCGTGGTTCATACAAGTAGGTTTATTAATTTTAGTATGATTGCCTTGATCACCACTTAAATGCACATTTCTGATTTGCAAATGCATTTTGCTTTTTACCACTTTTATGTTGCCTTTAGAGGAGAGACGATTCACGTGCGAGATTTGCGGTAACTGCTTCACGCAGCGATGTAATTTAAGCACACACATATCTGAAGTTCATGAGAGTGAGTCCAGTGGTGTTTATGTACTTATCTTAATCCACTTCCAGACACTTATATCTTAGTGTTTAGCCACTCCTTACTTCTCTAATTTTACATTGCTTTTAGGGAGGAGGCCATTCATTTGCCAGACGTGCGGTAAAGCCTTCTCCCGTCGAGGCTGTTTAACCACACACATTTCTGCGGTTCATGAGAGTGGGTTAATCATTTCTAATGTGATAGCTTTGATCAGCATATTAATACGCATTTTCTGATTCACAAATACATTTTGCAATTTAATACTTTAATATTGCCTTTAGAGAAGAGACCATTTACGTGCGAGATTTGTGGTGCATCCTTCACGCAATAATGTAATTTAAACGCACACATTTCTGTGGTTCATGAAAGTGAGTAAAGTGATGTGTATGTACATATCCCATGCTACATTCAGATGCTCATGTCTGAATACTTAGCTGCAATTTGCTTTTTATTACTTTTACACAACTTTTAGGAAGGGAGCCGTTCACTTGCCAGATGTGTAGTAAAGCCTTCTCCAGTCGAGCAGGTTTAAACGCACAGATTTCTACGCTTCATAAGAGTGAGTTCACTAATTCTTCAACGATATTCCCAGTCGATTTTTGGGTGCATACTTACTATTATTCAATGGTGTTGCGGATTTTCCTGCTTTGCTCTACCTTTCCAAGGCGGGGACAATGTAAATTCCGGGTTTGATATTAGCACTTGAAGTAACAGAGGGCTTTAAAACACTCATTGCGCTTATTGGAAGTCAGATAAATACTTCCTAAACATCATCCGCAACTACATGTGCACTTTTATTGCTTGCTGTCAAAAAAAATTCATTTTTACGCCTCCCATATTCTTGGACCGTCCGATGAAATTCTAATTCATTACATTCCTGATAAGGTATCGGTTTACATGACCACGCTTTAGTTGTCACCGTGTGGTAGGTATCTTCTATGATCAAATAGATAGATTTTAGCGTTGCTAGAAATTTTACCACTGCCAAGTTAGCAGTGCTTTTTAGAATACTGAATCTTCTCTAGTGAAAATTAAGAATGGACAATTTTTGCAGCATGCGACCAGGGCATATGTTTTCATAACAGCAGTTTATTTGGTCTTTTTCAAGAATGCTGCTAGATTTCTCTTTGTTGCTACTGCTACCATTTTAGTAGTGTCACAGTAATAATTAGTTAGTCGTTTTGCACAAATTGTGGAGTCCACTGTATACTCTGCTACTGACTTCGCGGCATCGGTTCCATTTTTTGCTGTTTGTAGAAGAAATATCCAATTACTATGTGGTGCTCCTTAATGTGCATAGCAAATAAAATGAATTCATTTCGTTTTTGCTTAGATGCAAGTGTAACTTTCCTCAACTAAGTTGTTTTTGTTCCAGAACGAAAGCGCGGATAAGAATATTATTCTTTGGTGCAGATCAAGCAAACTACCGGCATGCATGCCCATGCATTATCAGCTGCGTCATGTCACACAGATCAATTACCTTATGATGGTGATGTCCGTGCTTTCCGCCTATTCTCTGCAAACAAAGGCCAGCTTGCACATCTTTAACCTTGTCTCAAGCAAATCGTTGCATACATAGAGCCTATATGCTTCGTAACACTTTGAAACTTTTTTTACTTAATCAACCCATGCGCCTTAATGGTTGGTTTTGAGTCTTTCCTTGGGGAGTGGCTACCCGTAGCGCAATGTCCTAAATTCCATTTCCTTCGCAGTCTACTTG
>NW_020170734.1:10561-12085 GCF_000524195.1 Echinococcus granulosus | reverse complement strand
AGAAGACGCGGTGTGCCTCAGTGGTGTCAGCGATCCAAAAGGACACGTCCTGTTACCCTCTCGAGTGGTTGGCAACTCTAGGCGTTCGAAGTGAATGGTTTCGGGTACGGATGTCTATAGTCGCGGTGACTCACCACTGCCGAAGAGTTGAAAGGAGCCCAACTTTGGACAATTTCCAACTATTGTTCTCTTCACGATGGCCCCTACCGCCTAGGTGTTCCTGGAGGTCGCATATGACCCTAAAGAACGGAGTCCTACACTTCCGATGGGTGCTTCGAGGCAAAGCTTGAAGAATAGGCTAGGAGAGGGAGGTATTGGGCAGGCTTGAGTTTTACCTCCTAGTGGACATCGGTCAAGAGTGTGGGCCCCATAAGATTGAAGAGCCGTCTCTCGTTCGGGCGCGTCTCCTGCTTTGTTACAGTTCACACGCAGACTCGTTACAGTCGAAGCAGTGTTGCTGTAATACTTTCATCCAATCCATATCTATCCATTTGTTTTAAGCACACTTTCCTAAGGACTTTGTTCAGGAAGTCTTTAAACACAAAGGATCAATTCTTACCCATCTAGCAATTACCCTCTCACTCATTCCCTCCTGGATTGCTATAATCGCATTCGGGTACACTCTAAATGCGCTTGCACTCACTTCAAGGTTAAGAGCAGTAACCCAGTAACCCACTCCTTCTCGATCCACCTATTCACCATTCTTCTTCGTCTACCTCCTCCATCTCTCCGTCTCGCACCATCCACCTCCCCCAGAAGAGAGGCAGAAAATGTGCACGAATACCCTACAATCTATTCGACGCATGCCACCTGACAGGTGGCACGGATGATTTGTAAAATTAATAATCACTCGTCTCTAGAGTGGATTTACTCATGTATGGAGGGAGAGTTGAGGAGTTCCTGATCAATAGGATGCTCTACTGCATCACTCTTGCCCTCCACTCGGGTGATAAGGGACCGCGGTTTGAAGATGGCGGTCGCCCGTTCGTGTACGATTTGTTCCAGGCGATCCTGAATCTGGACGGAGGAAGAGAGAGAAGAATACTGTTGGATTCAAGGACTGGAATGTAAGAATGTGCTGTCAATTGGATAACCCGTGTCGACCCTTAACAGAATGTCTGTAAATGACACTCGGTAAATGTTCGTATTTCCTGTTTTCAGAACACTGCTAACAATCGTGAACCATCTGAAAAATCTTGTGACAGAGCAGTCAGTAGTGCCTTCATAAAGATTTCACACCATCTTCCTACTGGCCTTATGTATACCAGCAGTAGTAGATCCGTTGCTTTCACCCTGTCAGTACTTCAATCGCATTCCAAGTCCACCAACACTTGGGTTGTTTTAGCGCCAAATCGTGGGTACAAAGCTCCAAGAAAGTGACTGTTGTGCAAAGTCTTTCACATGAGATATGCATTGCAATACAAAAATTTTCTCCATTTTGTAGGCGAGTATTTGCAAGAAATAACTGTAAAGGTGTATTTACACGTATTTCATAATAAGAAGTCAGCTTTTAAAAAAGATGCA
>NW_020170734.1:9214-10461 GCF_000524195.1 Echinococcus granulosus | reverse complement strand
ATGCCTTTGTCCACTTTTTAGCCCTTTTCAGACATGTGCGTTTGATCTTTTCTTTAGTTCCCTTAGCTATGGTGGCATTGCTGTTATTCATGTGGGCTTCAAACTGGCCTCAGATCTTTATATTTGTAAGCTCACTTTGACGCTTAGAGAGAAGTGGAAATGGACACTTAAGTCCGAGGTTGCTAGCCTCAGTTGGCTCAAGCCTACTTATGCAGGTTGTGCTCTTCACCTTTGTGCTTTTATCTCAGCCTTGTTTTATTATTGGGTGCTTTGCTTTTTGCATTGTGCATTTGCATTAAGTTACACAAAGTTATTCTTGACGTTCACATACAGTATAAATGGGATATTGGGGTAGTGGACGCACATGTCTCACGTGATATTTGAAGGGGAGGTTTGTTTTCCATTCCTAAATATTAACTATTAAACCTTACAACATTGCAGGAATGCTAGTATATGAATGTGGTTTCAGTGAACGTTTCACACACCCTAGTGGCATCATTAAAAAGTCGTTTTTCTACCCTTTAAGCTTGATACACGAAGTACGAAAGGAGATGTGTGAATGTCGATCCATTTGGAGTCCCAGCCACAATTGCTACTGCTGTTGTAGCAGACTTTGCAATGGCGAAGGATGTTGTTGCGGACCCTATTAGTGAGTTTTCCTGACTTTTCAGTGATCCCCGTCATCACATTGCTTCTTTTTCCATCAGAGTACGCTGTTCTGTCATTTAAACATTTATGCCGCAGTGGTATTTTTTGCGCTAAATTTCCGCGCTCTCAAATAGTTTAGTTTAGTTAAGTCACTGATTTTCTTAATCCTACACTTTGCTTAGATTGTAAACGTCCATCTAGGTAAGCAGTGATGCATATCTAACCCTCTTTGCCTAGGTATGTCTGTTTTGAGGAAAGGAAATTTGGAAATACTTGGACTCGATTAGAAATTTTTCCTTCTCCAACTTGTTAATAAACCTGGGTCCATTTATCGACAAGTTTGTTGGGAGGATTTATGCAAAATGCTGCATTGAGAAATTGTCAAACTGGACTACGTATGCATAGTTTATCCCACCCATGAAGGTGGTTTGTATCTGACCATTTAGTTAGTTTGCATAACGTTCTGTGAGGCATTGATGATTAGGTTATTTCTCGAAGAGCATAAGGTACGTGAATGCTGCAGCAACACTGAGTTGATGCATAGATTGCTTTCCCAGCCTCATTCGGAAGCGAAATCTGGTCGTTTTCAGTGTGTTTGA
>NW_020170734.1:6767-9114 GCF_000524195.1 Echinococcus granulosus | reverse complement strand
GATCTTTTTCTCTCACTGGTGCTTACCTGTACCGTTACTTGGTCGCTTTCCTCTCTTACTTTATTTCGTCTATTTCCTTGTTTTCTGTGCGTATGATTTTGCTGACCTTTAATTCTGACACGTTTGTTCGTTTTAGCTTCATCTGCAATGTCTTCCAACTGCAATTGCATTTGATTTGGGGTTTTGTTATCCAATTATTATTATTTTTCTTCATAATTCCAACGCAATAACACTGAGCTTTGTCGTTTCTTTATGCAGTCCTTCCTAACTGCATTGCTTTTTGCGTAGGGTAAATCCTTGTTGCCAAGTGCTCGGTGGGAGGTAGAAGCAACTTTGTACGGTTTCGTCTCTTTTCTGTATTATCAAAACAATGGGCTTCAGAACTTATGCTACTTTCCTTTGGTATGTGTGCAATGCATTTCTCTTGTACACATTATGGTGACGACGGCTTGAAAGGAGAATAAGGGAAATGTGCGGGCCTTGGTTTTTCACCCCACTAGTGCTTCATGACCTGGCATTGTGTCCTCTCTGGCAGTGTTCTGCATTGCTTTTGCAAGGCAGTTTCTCCTAATGGCAGTATAGAGTGAGACCGTGACGGCAAATACTGAGTGAGATTTAGGAATAGGGAATTGCTTCGTCCTCTTTTTTCCTATTCCTTCAGTGGTGAAACCGATGGGCATGGGAGCTTTTGCTTGTTTACTGTAGGTCTTGTGTGAGGCAGCTCGCATGATGCCCTGGCACGTTTCCTGTTGTGCAAATTCAGCGGGCTTTCTGTGGATTCTTTCCTATTCTCCTCCTCAAATATTTGCATTTTCTTATTTGTGCACTGCTTCGCCTTTTTCGCTTGGTAGAGCACAAGGTCCACGAATTACGCCTACCATCACGCCTTCTCTCTCATTACGAGTAAATCCGCTGGAGTTAGTGCTTGATCTCATCAGTGCCTCATGGAGCTGCCTTTGCCTCTGTGAAGTTGCTCTCGGTGAAGTGCACGACTGTTTCGTTGCCACGGCAGCCGCGAAGGTAGCTCTGTCCTCTTTTCGTGCTGATGTTTTTTTTCGAGAGATTTGTAAATCCTCCTTTGCGAGTGCGAATTCTTAAGTATCATATGTGGCATGTTCCAGCTTTTGCAGTTTTTTTCAAATGCCTCTACCTAAGCACCTGTGAACGTGATCCTTTATTGCTCTGATTTTCTGAAATGCATTACTTGTTAAGGTATTCAGTTTTAAATCCATATCGTATTTGGGTGTCATGTTTTTCATAAATTTACCAAATTTTCTGTTGACGGACAATCATTTTTCGCAGACAAGTAGATTTAAACTCTAAAAGCTTTGCATGGTTTTGTTGGTGATTCCTATCATCTGTCTTGTAAGTGTATGATCCAAATTAATAAGTAGAATTTGGTTTCAAGAAAGTTATTCTTGCATTTCTCCAACACGAGAACATGCTTTCCTGCAAAATCAGTCCCACGCTAAATGTATTTTGTAGGTCCTGTTACCTTTCACCAAACCAGCCTCTTCCAGCAGCTAAAGGATTGTCGTGATGTATTGTGGCTGTATAAAAGTGATACTGGTAGCTTTGTTGAAGTACTTTAATTTCATCGCTTTTGCAGGTGTGGGCACAGCTTCACCTAACGTGGCGTCGAACTGCAAGGAGACAGAGACCAGTGCTGCCTACTTCATTGGCCAGCTAGTGGACATTGCGGGGATAGACAGCGACCTTCTGTGCAATGAGTACTTGGCACACGGCACAGGTCAGATCTAAACAGCCTTACCTCGTCTGGATCGACCTATGATTCACTTCCTAGCGATTGCAATGAACGTAAACAAGATATTATTTCTCAATGTTAGCATACTAAATACTACCAACAATAAATTTGCCACAGTCATTCAATGTTGTCTTCACAATTATTGGTAGGGAATTCCACCTTGCTCAAGGCTGTTTTACGAGCAAATTCTCACGTGCCTATATGCCAATCCTAATTATTCCCTGGATCTGTAAAACGACAAGAGCAGTAGCTAAGTGCGTCAATGTAATGACAAGTACAGTTGTCTAATCTACTGGGCAGCAGAGGAGGTTCTCGTGCTTCCCATCTGTTGGAACTGGTAGGAACTTGTAGAGCACAGTGGCCCCATTTCGGGTTTACTTACTGTGCAGTGAGGCCAACTGCCACAATTTCTGCACCACAGTATTCCACAATAATGCCCTGACGATTTGACTTGAGCCGATGGTTGGCTTTTGAATGCCCAGTAGTAAATATTCCGCAGTTAGGCAAAGGTAAGAAAGTAGACACACATAAGCAATTACTCATCACATTGCGATGTGTGGGCATAACGGACTCGTTTCTTGC
>NW_020170734.1:4121-6667 GCF_000524195.1 Echinococcus granulosus | reverse complement strand
AAAAATGATACTGGTAGCTCTGTTGAAGTACTTTAGTTTCATCGCTTTCGCAGGTGTGGGCACAGCTTCACCTAACGTGGCGTCGATCTACAAGGAGCCAAAGACCAGTGCTGCCTACTTCATTGGCCAGCTAGTGGACTTTGCGGGGATAGACAGCGACCTTCTATGCAATGAGTACTTGGCACACGGCACAGGTCAGATCTAACAGCCTTACCTCGTCTGAATCGACCTGTGATTCACTTCCTAGCGATTGCAATGAAAGTAAACAAGATATTATTTCTCAATGTTATCATACTAAATACCACCAACAATAAATTTGCCACAGTCAAGTTCTCGTGCTTCCCATCTGTTGGAACTGGTAGGAACTTGTAGAGCACAGTGGCCGCATTTCGGGTTTACTCACTGTGCAAAGTGAGGCCAACTGCCACAATTTCTGCACCACAGTATTCCACAATAATGCCCTGACGATTTGACTTGAGCCGATGGTTGGCTTTTGAATGCCCAGTAGTAAATATTCTGCAGTTAGGCAAAGGTAAGAAAGTAGACACACATAAGCAATTACTCATCACATTGCAATGTGTGGGCATAACGGACTCGTTCTTGCATCAGCAACAAATTGTTTGCACCCAAAAAAACATGTTTTTAAGTAATAACGGAAATCTTCATTAGAATGGGGAGGAATTAATGGCACAGACTTAAAATAGAGGATTTATTTTTAAGCTTAGACTTACACACCCTAGACTAGTTGCAAATTTAAAGCGACTTCTATCAGTAATCTGGAATAGTTTTGCCTATAAATTGTTGGAGGTAAGTATTTTAATGCGTATAACTGAGCATGAAAACAGAAGTGTTAAGAGAACTATCACTTTGCTCTAAAGAGGAATAGAGCTTACCCCTATTTGGATTTTATGTAATGTCTTTTTCGTGTTGACAGCGCATAAAAAAGGAATGATTAAGATGTAGTGCAGATGTAGTGCAGACTATTTTAAACGCGCGGTATTTGGAATAGTATATGTAGGTCAAGGCAAAAAAATCAAAACAAACTGATAAAGCAAAGCTGATTAATTACTTGCCAATCTCTGTTTTCGATAATCTTACTGTAATACGATAGTGGTTTATCCCTCGGTTCTGGTGAGGCGCCACTTGTACCTCGCTGGGTGAGGCTGGCCTTTTGGGCGATGCCAATAGCACAGACACCTCCGTGCTGAATATATATATATATATATATATGTTCTGCCCGAGTATTGTGTCTTCTTTCGTCTTCAGGGAGTCTCGGGACGCTACATTACTACTAAATATTTACTCCGTAGCATGCTAAATGACGTTGTCACACGTTTAATGCGGCGAAGTCTAAATCTTCGGAGCCATTATCTTCTAATTGATAACTTCAATATGAATAAGGCAAAATCAGACATTAAAGTAAATATGACAAAATTAAAAACCATTTATACATTTTGGTGCACCTACTTTATTAAACAAACGCTAGTTGGAAGCATTTGTGAAATGACAATATGAATGCTGCCGTAGCTAAGGAAAGGAGGATCTGCAGATGTCTCTATATGTTTCTGCATTATTCAGGCGACGATGCTTGCGGCATACTTTCCTTGAGGCACAGGGTTGCTGCAAACCACACTTCCACATAAGGCCATGTTTTGCGACTGTGCAAATGGATTGGCCTGGGTTCTATGGAGGTTCCAAACAGGGTATTGAGGAAATGAACATCAGAAAGCGAGGTCTTTGATGCTCATGCACCCACCCTCACTTAATTCTCTTCTCTTACCCTCTACAACATTGGTAAATAAAATACCACTCTGATCGTGGCCCGAATAACATGGTGGGAAGCCCACACGGAAATTTATCCTGTGTTACAAATAAGTCAACATTTACGCCAACTCCCTCTATACCTCTGTTACTAAGCAGTTAACTGCTCATTTAAAAAGACGTCAATTTATGCGCTCAAATACACTTTACGCCTACAGCCACAACTGCGTGTACAATCAGTTTTACATGTGGCGCCACACCTGTTCTAGGACATCACCGTTTATTGGCCGACTAGCTAATCATTTAAGTCGTTTATCATTGAAGCAATAAGTCAACTGCATGTCCAAATCACACTTTGAAAAATGTTTGAATCGCTCCTGAGTTGCTTGCAATATGCAAAAAATTCGCCACTCCAATTTTAACTCCACCGACAACTCTTCCCAATTCTTTATTTCTCTTCTTGTCTACTATCAATACTGCATACGGCAGCCCTATTGTCCAGCTCTTGGTTCTTTCACACTCACTAAGTACATGTGGAGCTTGAGGTCTGTTTCCCTCTGGATGCCTTTACACATGAAAGTAGACGTCTTCTCGTCCTCTATGCTAGCCACCACTCACCTATCCTTCTCTGTCTCTGCATTTTCATCTGCCTCCGCTCTTCTTACTCCTCTAACCTGCATCCACAAATGCAACCACTAACAGGATATTCAACGCCCCGTCCTTTGACACCCATTACCTCCTGTTCCATGACCTCTGTCGAACACAGCCTACTACCAGCACAATGG
>NW_020170734.1:1590-4021 GCF_000524195.1 Echinococcus granulosus | reverse complement strand
GTTTCTGCATTATTCAGGTGACGATGCTTGCAGCATACTTTCCTTAAGGCAAAGGGTAACTGCAAAATACACTTTTACATAACACCATGTTATGTGACTGTGTAAATGGATTGGCCTGGGTTCTATCGAGGTTCCGAACAGGGTATTGATGGAATGAACATCAGAAAGCGAGGTCTTTGATGCTCATGCACTCCGCCTCACTCAGTTCGATTCTCTTACCTTCTACTACATTAGTAAATAAAATACCACTCTAATCGTAGCCCAAATAACATGGTGGGAAGCCTACACGGAAATTTATCCTGTGTTACAAACAAGTCACCTTTTACACCAATTCCCTCTATACCTCTGTTACTAAGCAGTTAACCGCTCATTTAAAAAGACGTCAATTTATGCGCTCAAATACACTCCACACCTACAGCTACAAATGCGTGTGCGATCACTTTTACATGTGGCGCCATACCTGTTCTAGGAAATCACCGTTTATCGGCCGACCAGTTAATCATTTAAGTCGTTTATCAATGAAGCAATAAGTCAAGTGCATGTCCAAATCGCACTTTGAAGAATGTTTGAACCGCTCCTGAGTTGTTCGCAGTATGCACAAAATTTGCCACTCCAATTTTAACGCCACCAACAACTCTTCCCAATTCTTTATTTCTCTTCTTGTCTACTATCAATACTGCATTCGGCAGTCCCATTGTCCAGCTCTTGGTTCTTTCACACTCACTCAATACATGTAGATCTTGAGGTCCGTTTCCCTCTGGATGCCTTTACACATGAAAGTAAACGTCTTCTCGTCTTACCAAAGCTATCTAGATAATTGCTTTTACTGCCATCGAGAAAATCACAATCGGTACTGACTTAGTGATCCTATTCCTTTTTCAGGCATTCGTCCTCTATGCTAGCCACCAATCACCTATCCTTCTCTGTCTCTGCATTCTCATCTGCCTCCGCTCCCCTTACTCCTCCAACCTGCATCCACAGTTGCAACCAGTAACAGGATATTCAACGCCCCGTCCTTTGACACCCATTACCTCCTGTTCCATGACCTCTGTCGAACATAGCCTATTGCCAGCACAATTTTCTCTTAACAAAATTATCGAAAATGTTGGCAAGTATCTCTCTTCCCCTTACATACTCCAGCCTTCAGTCTGCTTCTTTTACTTACTACTAATCATCCACATTTTTACACGTTATCAGGTCCCATCTGTATCAATCAGTTAGGAGTGTGGTCTGACCGACCAGTACTGCCGTGTGGGGCTTGATGACGACAGCACTGAGTGACGAGGAAGGAGTCCGAGTATAACCTCTCTGACTACCTGGCTATGAGCCGGTGGTTAGATATGCATAAACAGACGGAGATGTGGAAGTTGTCATTCTCCTCGGTGACATGCACTGCCATCATGTCGTCAACCCTATCCACTGTGTCAGTCGCGTTGGTATTGGAATTAAGGCTAACTCATTCTCAAATGAGACAGCTTTGTGACATTGGGTTCCGTTTAAAATACAGCATAAATAAAAATACCTGCAGTCGAATGGGCAATTATTCGATTTATGTAAGCGAAAGTATAATGAAGATGAGGGGGTAAGTAAAATAGGCTTAAAGAAATCAGAGACGATTAAAAATAGTGAGAAACTTTGTTTAGTTCAGGCAAAATGCACTGACATTCATTACATCAAAAGTTGCTATCAGCCTACGCACTGAAGAGAGTCGTTGCCTCTTCCATCAAGGACTGCTGGATATTTGAATCCGTCATCATATTCATCTCCAAACGTAATCTGATCCACAATTAAGTGATGGATAGATGACTTGAAGGAAGTTTGGCTCCTTCCAAAGCGTCATAACTATCAACATGGCTTTTAATCAGGTTGACGGTTTTAAGAGCAGACATCGTTTTCAACGAATAGTGCTGGCCCAATGCAGTCAGGCCAATTAAACTCTAAATTCAACTAATAAAATATCACTACTATTATCAAATAAATGACACCGCATACTGTTTTCTGACATGTGTTAACACATTTGGCAACGGCTTCTCTTTACTTTTTCATTCAAACAATGCCCCAGCAAAAGATAATTATAACTATTTTTGCAAATTACTTCCATAGCTCTCGTACTTCACGGGGTAGAGGTGTGTTTCCTTCTGAATGCCTTTACACATGGAAGTCGACGTCTTTTCGTCCTACCTCCCCTATCTCCACAACCGCTATCACTGTTATCAGGGAAATCACAACTAGTGCTGACTTAGAGATCCTATTTCTTTTCCGGTGTTCCACCTCTACGCTAGTCATCAATCACCTATCCTCCTCTGTCTCTAAATTCTCGTCTGCTTCCGCCTCCCCTATTGCTTTAACTCGTATCTATAATTGTGACTAGTAACAGGGTATTCACCACCCTGCACTTTGACGTCTGTTGCTCCTGTTCCATGGCCCCTAT
>NW_020170734.1:0-1490 GCF_000524195.1 Echinococcus granulosus | reverse complement strand
AGAAATGCCCGTTGATGTATAAACTGGAGTCCTATATGCCAGAATGATACGTCCTATGCTCAAATCTTAGTCGTCTGATTGTAGGCCTTTAGTGATGGCCTTCAGTAGTCCGATCAGAGTGCGATTCGTTCTTTTCACCTACCCGTTGCCTTACAGATGTCTTGCATATGTCTTATACAGTTCAGTGAAGAGTCGGCTCTCGCAGTTAGGGTCTTGATCGTTATGAGTGCTGGGAAACCCACTGACGGAAGAAAACTGAAATAACTGTTTTGGCGTCTTGCGACTTGTGACTTTGAATTCACCCGGTGGAATTCTCTGATAGACAGCGATATTGAACGCGACCACTACTAAATTCAGATGGCAAGCTGTTGCGAATTGCAGAAGTGACATGACCTACGGGGATGGGATTAAACAGATATACAGGCCCACAAGGTGTCGTGGCTATGCTGCAAGGAAGTGAGTCGTTGCATCGATACACAATTGAGTGACGCGTCCTTGACCGACAAAGTACCTCGAAAGGTAAATCACGTTACCTGGGGGTGGCATGACAGAAATGAAGAGGAGAAAAGCAACACATCAGTCCACAGCATAGCCATGTGATTGTTCATTCAAAAAATAGAAATGCACACAAGTCGTGCGAATTCTAATGGGACCACTGCATCCAAATTAGACATGCCAGTAGATAAGGTATCACGCAAGCACTAAACAAAGGTAAGCCGATATGTAGACCTCTAAAAATGGGGCAGTGACCTGCAAATACAACTTGATCTACATATAGTGCACTGGGGACCAGTCTTTCCACCTCTTATTAGACCTAGATCCCTAAGCAGTGCTACGCTGCAGTTGCGTATCTTCTCAGTTGCATGAAAATTCAATGCTTGCAATGGTGGCGCTTGAAGTGGTATTCACGAAAAGGTGGACGAGGTGGTGGGAGTGAGGAGAGCATCCACCACCTCGGTTTGACTTGGCCCATTTCCCCTTAGAACATCTTCGATATTCCTTGCAATTTTCGTCTTCCTTTTGGGGCTCCGTACAACTGTGTGCTTGTGCGTTCGGATAGCTTACAATTTTACTGGACCAAATACTTGTGCCTTATTGCTCATATTCGGAGTCTTGTGGGGTAAGAGTAGGGGTCTGGTGAGGAGGAGATGAGAATTGATGTATGTTTGATAGGGATTGGGGCTCGCGATCCTTGAATTTGACACTGGACTACTTTTACCGTGGACGCCACTACCGGAACAAATTACCTTTCCAGCCGTTTTGTATTCTTACCCTTAGCTCTTTCCACAGGTCTAGATGCGGTCCTCTGTGGATCAGTCCGCACGTTCACGTAGTCGTTCTACTACTAACAAGTTTTAAGTGGGCAAGAAGACGAAGCATTCTGTGGAGCCTCAACTGTTGGGTGTTGGTGAGTGCTTCATAAACAAGCATAGCACTCCTTTTTCCAAATGTGCACGTCCAAATAATTTGTGCCTAGCATGCCATGACCC
>NW_020170735.1:12550-14257 GCF_000524195.1 Echinococcus granulosus | reverse complement strand
GAGGATAAATGGTGGTAGCAAGCAGTCTCTAAATTTAGACATCATACTTGGCACACGCCACTTATGAGCCGACCAGCTTTATCCTGCACCTATTTGTCTAACGAAGATCCAACCATGGATTCACATTGTGTGACATATAATGTGGGCTATGGTAAAGCGAACCATTTGTGTGTTTGTGTAGGTTGGTATATGGTTAAGTATGTACAAATAAGTGGATGTAGTCTAAAACGTGATAACGATCGTAAATATATTTAAAATGCACAAAAGTGTGGGTGTAACAGCAATCAAGAATCAGCATGTATGTGCAAAGAGGTGGATGCATGAAGTAAAAGCAAGAGATTAAAAAGATGGACAAAAGTATACCGATGTGTACATTAAATTTGCAATGTTAAATTGATTGTAAATAAGGAGAGGTGAATAAGTAGATGTATTTTGCATTGGTGAAAAGGAATACTGCAACTTGTCTGGTTCCACCTGCTATTTAACTAAGGCTTCCTCTGTTTCCTTCAACCTACATTTCTCCCATCCCTTATTTTTCACGCCACAATGATCCTTACCAATGACTTTATCAGGCATTGGTTTCCAATGTGCGTACTCAGACAAATTCATCTCGGACATATTTCACACCGCTGCCTTAACCCTGTCCCCTCTTTTGGCGTCGCCTTTAGCTTCCATGTGTATGGCCTCATAATACCATCCTTGGTATATACTGTGTCAACAGGGTCCTCCCATTCACAGGTTCATCAATGCAGCTACAGTGTTGACACCGAATTTAAAGGATAAAAGCAGCAAAAAACATTAAACAACTTCTTGGCTCTTCCTGTTGCTCATGCTGCAGCTCCCCTCTGCAGATTATCTGATGTAAAGAAAAGATTTGTTACATTTGGGTCTACAATTTTAGGGTAGGAAATTGCAGGAAGTGAAACGTAACCCTTTATTCTAGTGAGCAAACGTTAAAAGTAATCAAAGTTGTCACTACACTCTTTAACACACATAGCTTGCAAAATGGTCATGGCAAATGATGCTGACAGGGACGAGAGGAGCCACTTGGAGCAAGTTGGGAGGTTGAGCGGATTAGAAGGTAGAGCACACGGAGCGATCATCTTCGCAGTCTTCGAGCTTGGTTACCTCAAAGATTTTCAACAGCCGATTTTTTAGTAGTTCAACATAATGATTTTACAATAAGTTTTAAGCTCGCTGAGTTGTCACTTTAGGCAAGACACTAGCTCAAATATTGTGTGAATAGAATGCATAAGCTGATGTAGGCATTCTGTCAGTCAAGAGCCCTCATGGGTAAGTGAATCAACCACACCTAGATATAAGCTACCAGTTTCAATGCTCCAGTTGCCATGAGTGTCGGGTGGAATGGGGCTTGGTAATGGTGTTAGTGAAAACACATTCTGGGAAGGCAAGTGTTTCTCTTCGTAATCCCACGAGTTCACCCTCAACTTCAGCTGTGAAGATTCCATTTGTGCCTCTGTGAATGCCTTCTATCCCTTTGCCACAGGTCCTGTGGTCTAAAGAAACAAATTTGCAAATTCTAGATTAGTTGAGCATTAAACACCAACTTTGTGAAGAGACGCGTTCTATGCTACCTTCTCACATTTCAAGGCAAGAGTAATGGTTATTTTGCTATTTTTAACTTGCGTATTACAGGATTGCCTCACCTCTTATCGCACCGTTATCAAATGCACACGTTAAATGAAG
>NW_020170735.1:2257-12450 GCF_000524195.1 Echinococcus granulosus | reverse complement strand
TGTTGACGAGCATGCAACTTCCAGACACTGCTTATCAATCTTAAATCTGAGACGTTGTGGGATGGGAAACCGTTGACACGCTAGTGCGAAATCGCGGGCTTGAACTTTGCTGCACAACACTCACTGGAGAACGCGTATTAACTCCTTTCATGTTATATGTTAATTATTCATTGTGGAAGTACCTACTTCTTTTCATCTGGACGCACTTGTACTAACCCGCAATTTACTATTTCATGTTATGATAGTGCCAAACGAATTAAAGCAATGTAATGGTAAGAAATGTGAGGTAGAAATGATTAAATGCATGAATTGGTGAATCAAACGCGTGCAGTCGATGGTAGGGATTGTCGTGGGCTACGGTCTACGGGCTACGAGAGTGGCAAACCAATCAGGCTTCAGGTTCTTCTTTCTGATGCAAATTAGATGAAACCCTTAGGTTTGCTGCATACCAGTAGGAAGAGCAGGATAATTGATGTTTCTGTCACTTCATTATATTACTCACAAAGAGTCTGTAGGGTTAATATTGGAGTTGGCCTTGTTAATGGCAGTAACAGCATGAATGCGTGTTAATTCTTTCAGAACCACTCTAATGACGTGCGTGGAAGATAGAAATAGGCGCTGAAGGCTCCTGGTTGTGCAGTGAGCAGGCGTAAAGTGAGTAGTCGAATATGGTCTTATGTAAAGAAGGTGGTTGGAAGGCAAGGTTTGCTCAAAAGGCAGCAACTACTTACATGCAGTGAACTTGTTGATCTTCCATCGTTAATGACGGTAGCTAATTGACCTGAGCGTCTGTCGCATGTCGAGTGCAATACATTTGGTTGCAAAGTATTGCGAGAGTAATCTTATACGCCATTCTCACATGAGTGTATTCTGTTCATCACCACTTTCATACAATTGGATTTATACGAGTAGAAATGACTTCCAGTCCTGTTTCAAAGTCAATGAAATTGGCGCAAGTGCTATTCACTTGAAGTCCCTCTGTGCTGCAAGAAGGTTTGAGTGGAAGTGTGATGACACTGAACTCGCCACACTTCAGAATTTATAGATCAGTATTCTTGTATGTCATCAAACAGCTCAAGGAAATACCTATCCGCTAAAATGCGATTGACGTGTTAATGGCACATGCTCCATCAGGAACAATTGAAGCCAATGCTTACCTAGACTGCACTTGCATGCAGTCAGTTGGCACCATTGCAGCAATGAGGATCATTTTGCAAAATTAAAAAGATGAAACAACACAGGTAGTATGTGAAAGATGTTTTTGGGGAAGTAAATATGAAAAAATATATATAAACAGTAACCAATCTTCGGAAACCTGCAATTGCTGTGGAATCTCTTTGTCAGGTCGGTGTGTTCGAGTACAAAACAATTATTTGATGCGCGCGGCACATTATCTAACGAAATGCAAGCTTCGTCGATATGCCATGGCTCGTGTCAATCCAGACGATTCAATGTTTACATGCGCTGAATGCACGAAGAGGAAAAAAGACGAAATAATAGACGAGTAACCGAACTGGAACAGTTACCACACTTGGCACAATGTAACAGTCATGGAAGAATGACTGAAGCCGGAAGGTTAAATCGAAACAGATAAACCGGCTTACACACCACCCAATTTGCAGTGCTTATATGAATGAGAATGACGAAGTCATGTAGCTTCACATCTACCATTGCAAGCATGATTGAACAGAAAGACAGTAAAGTCAAATTGGAGGCTATCAAGTATGATTGGTAAGTGGCGAAAATCACAATGCAGGGAGGTAAGAGAAGTGAATGTGTTGGCAGTGGCTTGGTGCAGATGTCTAACTATGATAATCTGCAAGGAATATCAAACGGCCGTAGACTAAGCAACTTCACGCGCGACTCAAAAATGAGTATGGGTTAAAGGGATGCGTGCCAACAGCCTATTAATCCACCATGGACTATTGGTTGGAGCATGAAATGTGAAGGCAGTGCTGAGCTATATCTTAAATAGAGGCACGTTAGCGTTGCTGGAACAGGAAAAGAATGGGTATGCAGCAATTTGAATGTGACTAGAATAATATCTACTGACAAGAGCTAAGAGATGATAATCATTGCAGTTAGGTCAGAGTGGCGATATTCATGATTGCATCCCTGACAGGAGCGGTCAATGATGAGTGACTACTCCTTACACGCCACGTCTTCATGGAGTCACCACGATGATGCGAAGTGTATTTGTTAGTGAGAGTGCGATATCGTGCTATCTGTCAGTAACCACAAGCCATTGCCACGAGTGTGAAGGCAATCGAATGCAATTCACGACTACTTCATTTGGGCTCATCTAATTCCGTCACTATTGTCCACCAATTCCTGCTGCCCATTGGCAATTTTGGCCACAGTCTGTACACCGACTGAGGTGTGTCAACTGACGTTTCTCCTCATATTGTCAGCTAAGCGTTGAATTTAGCGCTGCCGATGGCACATATAGCACTCAAACTGATGGCGAACATCAGTCAGAAGCATTAACGTGATCTTCATCTATTCATCTATTCTTTCCTGCCGATCACCTCACAAGCCTTCTTCCTCCACTTTCGGAAGATGCAAACAGGCTTGAGCGAGTGCGATGCGAATCGACGAGTTCACGACGCAGAAGAATGAGCACAAATGCGGTCTTCACTTGCGTCCTTTAAGACAGTCTCGTCATCGCCACCATCGCAGCGGCCTCCTTAAATGCTTTACTTTACACCTGTCCATGTTCCGATCCCTCTGATCTCTGCTCTTTAGTTCATCCTCACCTCCATCTACTTATTTTCTACCGTCCGCACCCAAATCCTCCCGAGAACACCAATGTGCCTGCATACACGCCCTGTTTTCCATTGTTGCTTTCGTGTACGGCTCTTTTTACCTACTTTTGCAGCTCTCTTAACAACCAGCCCACATAGGCATATTCCATAACATTTCAAAGCTGCCCATTAGATACTTTGCCCTCAGTGCCAATTATCGCTTGCTATTCCTGTGGCAGATGCAGGTAGAGAAGCCAAGTTGTTTTCCATCTTCTAACAGGAAGTATTCGATTTGCATAGTGGTAATGCACACCCTCTTCACTCGCTCGCACTCTTCGTCTGTGTCTGTCAGTCTGTCTTGATGTGGGGATTACTTTGCTGAACAGTTTGTGCACGCAAGCAAACAGTGCTTGCTGCCAACACTTCTTTGTGCAAAGAGTCTTTGTTTGCCCAAGAGAGAAGGCCTTATTGAGCTAAGGATGGTGGGTGGTGTGTTGTGATATGATGCACCTGGAGTTCAGTGGTTAACTCTCCAATGAGTACCTCTTGGTGAACAGAGTCCCTCGTGCATTTGAAGAATGATGTGCTTTGGTGTTGAATTTGTGCTAGAGCACTCGTGGTTACATGTACACAGAATGCCGACTGTCACTTGTTGTTTGATGAATGCAGGTTCTCAGTAAACACAACTTTATTTTGTACGAGAATTCAGTGGCGATAATTTATTGCATCATTCCGGTCACTCATGTCCAGCAGCATGAGACAAATGAGTGTTCTAATGTCAAATGCAACTCACAATCGGCCTTGTAAACTGATTGGTTAAATCAAAAATAATATCAAAATTCATTCCTAGACATGCCGTTGGAGCATGAGGCAGCGTTGCGTCCTTCAAATTCAATGGCGAATTCTGCCTTTCCTTCCCACTGAAGAAGTGGAACCATGACTTAGTAGGTGCAAGATCTACTCTGTTGTTCCTGTTGTGTAGACATCGAGAGGTAATGGCCTTGGAAACACCCGAATTCCAGTTTTGGTCATGTGCCTCCAAGTGCCACTATTGCTTCGAGGGATTAATTCACGTTCCATTCATGCTTATGAGTGCAATATTCTATCATCTATATAGGCTAGCGATACACGAGTGCTTGCATCGGATTTCTTGTGAACCTTAAATTACAGGTGAAAATATGAGAGTGTAACCAGAGCTGTTGGAGCCCAGCTGAATAATGTGACCCTTGTGACGTGAGTGGAAGGATTGCAGCAGCGGCTTCAACTCGGAGGTCGATGTGAACGAACGTTGCGATCACTCTCCAGAGTCAGTGGATGTCAGTCAATTCAAGCAAGATCGCAGAAATTCCCGTTTGAGAAATGGTTGGAAAGTGTATTAACAAGTATTCTACAAATTTGTGGGCACACGTAGGTGGTCTGAAGCACCGTGTGAGTGTAGCAATAATTAATCAACATCCGGAGGCATGGTGGGGAAGAGTTCCTTCGGACCCTCGTGTCTTCTTTGCGGGCGCTACTTGCCTGTGCTCGTCAGCGCATTCCAACCTTGACAGTAGTCCGCCTTCCGTGTAGTGACACGTGTTTCTAGAGGCGAGACATGAGGGATCAAATGAGCACGAACTGCTGTCATGAGGCCGACATCAGCAAATTGAGTAGCCTAGGCATCAGTGGCACAAAGAACAAGCCTTCAGGCGTCTGCTGGAAGTATTTTAATTAACATAAAGTGTGGACTCTCTGAATGTGAATGGTAGTTGTTGGAGTTTGAACTCATACCCCACTTGCAAAATCAATGCGTTATAATCGGTTTCTGCCTTCAATGTCAAGATTAGTCGCTCTCGCTCAGTTACGTCCCTTTTCCAATGCTTTTCCCTTGTCGTCTGTTCTGAGTTAGTCCGTAAAATGAACACTCATTGTGAACAGTACTTGGCCCAATGAATGCTGGAAGTACGCATGTCACTAAAATGCTATTCCTTATCTTGGTAAATGTTTGAAAATTTCACTTAAACTGAGTCTTTTAGCAAAAGCAGCGGTTTCGCAGCTGTAGTGATTTATTTCCTAGGGAATATTGTTGTGTTGAGGTGTGTGAGGCATCATGTATTTACTTCGCAGCACTCGCAGCCCTCGGTTTATGCTGGTGCAAGAGCAGTTTGGCCCGCCTATTTTTGGACGAAAATCAACTATTCATGAGCTGGTTTAGGCACACTTGGTGTTACATTCAACGAGGAAAAGTCAAGTGCAGCAGTCGTGGAATGGCAGATGGAATGAGTGAGGTGAATTTTGCTTGGAAAATCTGTGCAATTTTTCAAAACAAATCCTAGATTGTCCATTGAAGCGCTTTTCCTTTGCACAGGTGAGGCGATCTGATCAACAGACTGATGGCAAGTGCTGAGTTGGATGTCCTTTAGTTGACCAGTGAGTTTAACTAGCAATCTTGCAGTGTGAGCTGTTTGCCAAATAAATTGGTGATTGCACGCAAAGCCATTCGTGTGCGATTATTGTGGATGCAGTGAAACGCATGTTCATAGGACTGCTCTGGTAATGACGTGGATTTGTCACCATGATGGTGAGTGAGGCTTGAATGACTTGTCTCACCTCAGGAGTAAATGCGAGTGGCTGCTTTTGCAACACTCTAAGACTATGCATGAGGACAGAAGCAAACTCGTCAACCTGAATGAGGCTGAGGCGCGTAGTCACATCGCGTCGCATCCGTTTGGGAGAAAAAACAGTGCAAGCTCACAATTAGCCTCTCTTTTAGCTCTTAATTCACTTCAAATAATATTCGAGCAAGTATAACATCTAAAGTAGTGGTTTTTGATTTTATGAGTGGCAACACTTTGACACATGGTTATTCCTGCAGCTACAATTCAACGAACTTGCAATTCCTTGTAAAAGCACCATTGGGTTGAGAGACACAGATAAATCAGCCGTTGAGAATCCTTAAATCAACCAAACTCAATCACCGTGAATATGATTGTTTGGCATGCTCTACGCCCTCATCCGCCCACACTCCCAACTTGTTCTGGGTGGCTCCTCTCGTCCCCACCAACATCATTTGCCATGAACATTACGAAAACCTGGTATGTTAAAGCGTGTTATGGCTACTTTGATTGCTTCTGGAGTTCACTCACAAGAAAAGTGGTCACACTTTACTTTCCTTATCTTTTCATCCCTATAATTGTGGACTCAAATGTAGCAAATCTTGTTCTGTTCGTCAAATCATTTGCAGATAATAGTCGCAGCATGAGCAATGGGATAAGACCAGAAGTTGTTTGATATTGCCTGCTGCTCTTCTTCCTCTGAATCTGTTGACAATATTGCAGCTGCATTAATGACCTGTGAATGGGAAGACCCTACCGACAATGCATGATGTACCAAGGATGGTGTTATGAGGCCACACACATGGACGCTGAAGGCGAAGCGGAGATAGAGGACAAGGTTGAGGCAACGGCAGGAAATACGTCTGAGATGAATTTGTTCGATGGGGCTCATTGAAAACCAGTGGTTGACAAGGTCATTGGTGAGGAACAAACTGGCGTGGGAAGTAAGAAGTGGGAGAAATGTGGTTTGTGAGAACCAGAGGAAGCCTTGGTAAAAGGGCGGATAGAACTGAAATATTTGTAGACATCGGTTCCACCAATGCGAAATACATCCATGTATTCACCTCTCCTTATTTACAATCAATTTTGGTGTTGTAAATTTAACAAAAACATGTGTGTACAGTTGATCATTGTTCTGATCTCATGCTTTTAATTCTCACACCCACCTCTCTGCACATTCATATCAATTCCATGTTTGCTATTATACCCACACTTTTCTTCATTTTTAAACACATTTACGATCTTTTCCACCCTTTAGACTACATCTACACATTTGTACATACTTACCTGAATACCAACCTACACGCACACACGCAAATGGTTCGCTTTATCATGGCCCACATCAGATGTCACACAATGCAAATCCATGGTTGGATCTTCGTTAGACAAATAGGTGCAGGATAAAGCAGGTCGGCTCATAAGAGGTGTGTGCCAAGTATGATGTCCGAATTTGGAGAATGCTTACTATTACCATTTATCCTCAAGTTGAGTCTTTCCCGGTCCAGGTGTGGAGACCTCATTTTGTTGAGTATTGCGAGCAGTGCAACGCTCATTGATGGACCACTCATTGAGTGTCTGTCGGTGAACGAGGTCTAACTTGGGTAAATGGATAAAAGGTGCATTCATGTTTAGATTTCGGGCACATGCAAACAATGACCAAGGCCATACAGTTACTTGGTGTGACAATAAGTGCAGATTTCAGCTAACCACAGCCGCATCTTGTACAATAGGTAAGTTAGGCCAATCCATTGCCTCATTTATTTAACATTTACCAGAATTTTTGAGGCTACTAATATGCATGGTAGTAGGTAATCTGATGGTGAATACAATCGCCAGCGCGGAAATGAATAATAGACAGAATACAGTGGCAAGGTTCTTACAATACGAGACAATGCTGGGTTTTAACCCCATTGACGAAATTTTAACTCCTTTTTTCATAAAAGGAAATAAATGATAACTTTCACTTGTTTGTCAGTCACTGCATCGTTTAGTGTTTTATTTTCTTGAAGATCGGCCTATCTACAACTGGAAATAATTTTTCTTAGCAAATGCTTTTATGGCATCTTTGTTTACACTGCAGATGCGGCTGTGTCCACCTAAAATCAGTTGACTTGTGCCATTAAATTTGCATCGAAACTGGACTACTCTTTACTCGTTCATCTTTTAAGCACGAGGAGGATACGTCTCTGTCAATTGCAATTTGTCAATGCCGATGTCTGTTAGAAGGTGAATAGTCAAATGTTTATAGGAAGGTATGACCTTGTAACGACTTGCTCAAATGGACTCAAAATCAAAGTGTGTGGTGGTTTTTGAGGGAAAAAGAGGTAAGTAGAGGCGAGATCAAGGTGTAGTACACCTGTTTGCTTTGCGTGCTCGTGCGAGGGCAAGAGAGCTTCTTCTTTTCCTTGGCTGCGGAAAAATTCATGAGCCTGGCAGTTAGAGGAATCACACTGTGTGGACCAACAGCTCCACTTTTGATGTTGGCCTTTGATGATTACACCCTTACTACAATCCGTGATTGGCGTGTGCTCTACCAGCATCACATGCATGCCGTGCCTCTATCGCCCTACTCGAGCTCTCACGTCACCCATTTGTGACCTATGGTGTTCATCAGTTCACGTTATCTGGATTTACTCCATCACGTTAACAACAACCAAGTTGGATTACAAAGGGCGAAAATAATGCATGATCTTCTTGGTGGAGGAACAATAACCAAAAGTGTAGCAGAACATATTCGTCATAGGCCGTTGTGGTCTGCCTTCCTTATAGAATCCATGATAACGAAGGACTCAGAAGTGTTTACACTCGCAGATGACTTCTAGGGCATCAGCGTCAGCGTCAGGAATGCAGTGCCTTCCGACTTCGGTGCTGTGTACTACCTTGGCTGGAAAAACCTGGCAGTGTGGTTTAAAGTTGGATTTAGTTGCAAGAACTGGAAAGTAAATCCGCCACTGGTGAACTGGTGTTTTAGAACGGCATTAGTGGGCACATCTTTGTGACTGTTCCAGCTGTCGGTCAGGAAATGAAGGGATCAGGTACAGTCCGCCTCTCCTTCGCCATTTAGTGGCCTTGGCCATCTCGCTGTTGACACGATTTGGTGAGAGCAAACATGACAAGGTGATTGGCAATTCGTGTCACACTTACTCATTTCCATGATTACATTATCTCCTTCATGAATGGTCTTTAAGATGACATGGTTTAATTTGAGAACGAAAAGAAGACTGACTTCTTGAATAGCATCGCTCTTGGGGAATTGGCCTATTTGACAGTACTTGCTGTAAACTTTCGCACTTTTCAAATAGGTATTCGAAAATGCAGGTGAGTGCAAAAAAGACAAAAATACGATGACCGCATTACATAGGGACGTGGGTTGGCTGTGAATATGTTAGGATAACGAGGTGTGGCTACCTGCGCAAGTCCAGGGTGGCGGAAGTGTGCTTCTCTGCTGATAGGATTTAGTAGGGACCACTTTTCACCTCTAAATTAGCAGAAGCTGCACTTGTTAGTGCAAGACTCGGGGAGAGAGGGGAGTGAATGAACTCCTTTCCTCATTTCCTACTTTTATCCTGACTACTGGCAGCCAACTACAATGTTTCTTGTGAGCACTGTCCATGTGTCCAGCTCCCTGCTTCGGCCGTCAACAGCTGGCCAAAGAAATGCATTCAGCCCCAAGGTAGTCAAAGCAGCTGTGCAAATGTGGTATTGGCGTAAGGAACGCACCGATTTTTATGACGAGATTTCTGAATATCGCTTACCATGCAAAGCGAACTCCATGCTGAAGGGTTTAATTTGAGTAAAAATGCTGTGGACCGTGGTATGTTTTTGGTAGGACTATGCCTCGTGTAGATCACCTAGGGTAAAATCATTCAGCTTAGGACCACAAAGGAGAGGGAAGGAGAAGGCTGTGCCTCCTGATTGAGTCATAAATCGAAGTTAATATGAAAAAATGACTAGTGGATTTCAAGGTGTCTTTTCCATGTAATATATATCATCCAGTTTTGCGTCACTGAATCAGTCTCATGCCCTCAACGAGCAGTTCATCGCCTGTGGTGTTGAGAAATAATCAAAAGTATAGGTGGGAGAAAGTCAAGTAGTCTTAGTGAAGGTCACTACTGTGTGGGCTGGTTTTAGCAATACTGGATGCTAAAACTACAATTATCTGGCAATTTCTTTGTTTACCCAGTCCTTCCGTTTGGTGGATGCGATTTTTGCACACGTTTTGCAAGCTTTATCTGCAACCTATGGTATAGCATAGTAAAAGCAGGCCAAACATGCGAACAAGAGACAGCTGTTAAGGAAAATAGCATTGATGCTAGAGGATAATGAAGTAGATTTCCTGGTACGCCAATGCATCTCACAGAGAGCCGTCTGATATCATTTCGCAACTCCACAAATGCAAGATTTTGACATTAGCAGCAGGCGGATACACGGTGTAATCGCTATATTGTTGCCCAGGTAAAAAGGCATGAAAGCATGGGATTCGATGAATTGGTCTGCTAAAGCCTTCTTTCAGACTATGTGGGCAATCGGCATATATAGCTTTAGCTTCGAGATGCAGCACGTAACTCCAACAGTTCACACATGTGAATTTAATGTCACTGGTCAATTTTGAAGGTTTTGTCTGTGTGAAAGGCTTGTAAACTGTCTTTGGAGCCCTCCAGCTCGTCCCCATTAATAATTTACGAGGGCAGATTAAAAGAGAGATTTTCTTACCTTCCAGCTTGCTTATCAAATTCCAACCCTACTCAGCTCATATCGCTTTGCATTTGTGTTGATGTGAAAGACGTGAGGTAGCACAACATGTGCTACTAGGACCGATTACAGTAGGTCAGAATAGTGTAGTCCATCAGCATGA
>NW_020170735.1:0-2157 GCF_000524195.1 Echinococcus granulosus | reverse complement strand
TCTCCGACTCAGGGGAGCAGTCTTAACGGAGGTAACTCAGCATGCCGGTGGAGAATTTGAAGGAAATGCATTAACACTTCTAAAGCACAAATATCTCTTGGCACTATTTTGCGGTGGTCTTCGGTGACGAATTAATCCACATTCCATCTGTAGTACAGGGACACGGGCATGTTGCGAAGGGGAAATGAGGGTTTCCCCATGCAGAAGCAGTTCACACAGCTGCTTCGCCACCCGATTCCAGCAAATGGCCTGCTGTTAAAATATCGGCTGGAAGGAAAGCACCCACTGCCCGTTGGTAGATCACACAACAAATACTGCGAGGGTGTAGCAATGGAAGATACTGGCAAATGATGAGGGCGATGGCACTTGGAAAACTTGGAAATGCTCATGGTTGTCACGTTGGTCATGAGTGCACAGTATGCACCCACATGGCATGAGAAGCCGATGTATATGCGCTCTATTTTCGGTTTGAGGAGCACGAATACTTTCTATTCATTTGTGTGCCATATCGCGGTCGTTAATTTTTTGACTGTGTGTTTCAGATTCGCATGACTGCAAAAGCGATGCACGACGTCCGGAGAAGGTATAACTGCCTCGCCTTGATTACAAGGAAGTTTCATGGAATTGATAAAGAAGTTTGATTCCAGGCATCTGGGTTAATAAAATTCAGTCTTGATCATGACCTTTACGTAAAGGCAATGCTTCTTTGCCATCGCCTCCCAGATGGTCTTCACCTTCTCCACCTGCCTCCAAGCTTGTTCAGTTTACATCAAGTGTAGGATCGAGTTGATGTTCATAATTTTACAAACGCATTCACGTATACGATGGCCCTTAAATGCATTCTATCCCTTCATTCTTTTCCTTCTTTCTTTAAGCAGGCGTTAAAAATCAGTTGATGTGTGTGGCGGCCGTGCTGCTAATGAGACAGGATACGAGGACTTCTCCTCCACCACAGGATTTGCCCGCATGGGAGGGTTATGCTCCTCCCATCCGTCTGTGTTATAGATGTCTGATGCGCAGAGAGAAGGCACAATACGTCGGCACATGGAGGCATGGCTTTAAGCCCATTACCTTATATGCAGCGTCACATAGAATCAAAGAGTCAAGCTGTTGTCAACCTGATTGGAAAAATTTGTAAGCAGAACGCTTAGCAATAGAGGTGCTTGCACATTGGCACCATGTTTATAGCGCAATAAAATTGATGTGAGGAGCTGAACACATTAGGCGAGTAATACACCTACTGTCGGCCACTTAGACATCATCTCCGTTTGCTTCGCAGAACACCACAGAGGAGGAGAGCCTGGTGGTCCCATCTTCAGCACCGAAATAGCAGTAGAGTGGGTGACTGTTCAGAATGTGGCCACTACACAATAACCGAAGAGGTTGATACTACTAGCTTTTCCTATGAGAGAAGGTAATGCGGATTTCTTCGGTCCAGAAAAGTGACCCTCATTTTTTGTCTCTTCGTCACTTTGTCAGTTTCTTATCCCCTTTTTCTCCACTCCCTTCTTTTCATCCTTCTTTGAGTATTTTCCCCTACACTACTAATGTGTCGTTTTGCACCCTCTTTCTCCAACGTGAATTTATCAGCATTTTCATTCATTTCCATCATGTATCTGTATCCTACAATTCTTCCTTCCATTCGGCTGCCTTTTAGCCCGAACGAAATTGGGCAGATTTGGGATCATCTGCCTCGGAAAAATGGGAGCAAGTCAACACGCACAGAGGGTGAAATAGGAGTTTCAATAGCCTAAGTGCAAGCACGAGCAAAAGGAAAGCCTTGCTGTAGTTAATAGATTTGATTGCCTTTTAACTAAGAAAAACCCTCAGTTTTCAGATGGTGCTTTAGCGAAGCTTGCAAATCCTTGTGAAAGGAAACCGGTAAAACTCTTGCATGACAATCACCTCACAAAGGAGTTGTTCCTATTTTGAAGGCATTTTATCAGAAGCGACGGTATGTAATGTGCCCATTGCATAGTTCACAAGGATTAATATCATCATATTGTAAATAATTGTCTAGGAGTTTGGATAAATGCAAGTGGTTAGCACATGTTTTCTACAATGAAATGATCACAGAATGTGATGGAACCTAGCATTTTGGCAACCCATATTGGAGAACCTCTAATGGGTAGGATTTAATGACATAATTGGATGCAA
>NW_020170736.1:13099-14235 GCF_000524195.1 Echinococcus granulosus | reverse complement strand
TTAGCAACGAAGACTCTGCCGTTAAATAACACGCTAGGATGTGCGAATGTACGAAGGGATTTGTAAAAATAACTTTTATAACTTTGACCTGCACGCGTATATAAGCAAAACAAATCAAAAAATATTCCATACACGCCCACATGCACACGTATACAGTCGATGTAAATCATAAGAAGGCCACAGTCACCGTCATATCTATATGGGAAGAGAGGATGTAAATCACAGGTAATCCTTATCCAACCTCAAAATATTTACTGAATTAATTGATTCAAATCACAAGATATCTGTCTTGGCATTCAAGTACACACACGCAATTAATCTATTAAAATAAAAAGAAAACCTCATTCATACAACTTAACCCCCAGAAAATCTGCATTCACACTCTTATCCCACGATAACTGCATCCACACTCGCACACATGCGTTTACATCCGACTGAAATCGTAGGAATTCTGCGCACACAATCACTTGCATGTGTTTATAGTCGATCTAAATAACCAAAACTGCAGTTACGCTCAAAAGAATACGCATGTACGCATCTTTGCTCACTTACATGGTTACTTATTCTGTATAATTTTACAAGAAATCGGTATTCATGCTCATGCGGAAAATCTTCAATCACGCCAAAAATTATGCACTTACGCTTAAATTTTTATTAAAAAATGGCTTGAATATTAGGATTACTGCATTTTCGTTAACATACACATAAATATAATGGATTTAAAAATGATTAAACTGAAATCTGGCACAATTTTGTGCATATAAAATCAACTCAAAACACAAGAAATTTGCATTTCAGCTCAAATCCATACGCATATTAATAGTTAAATTTTCTAGAAATCAGCAACAACGAATAATTCCACAACAATCTTGCCGAAATTATTGGTGTCATGAGTAACCTTCAACGACGTGTTGACTAACTTGGGTGATGAAAACATAGGCACTCACCCACGCCAACTTTGAAAGTCGTTCAAGCCAAAATCATCAAAGCAGAAAGTGTCGCACTGATCAGGTGAGCTAGTGCATTTATTCTGGTTTGATTCCTAAACTCATTGGTTAGAATGATAGTGAACGATGTAGTGTGGAATCAGAAGAAAATAAATGCGCTAGCGCACTTCACTGTGGCACTATCTGCTT
>NW_020170736.1:11973-12999 GCF_000524195.1 Echinococcus granulosus | reverse complement strand
ACCAACTTGTGCATCACCAGCTGTTGAAAGACCTCCTCATGCATGTCGTTGTATTTCGCCTGGGCAGCTGCTCCTGTCATGGCGCATAGATTTGTAACAGACACTGGCAATATGGACACATTATGCGTCGCGGAACCTCGCAGTATGACGAAAATAACTTCATTGATGACACGTCACTGGCCATGCTCACTCCACCATCCGCTGGGTCACTCGAATAAGCATTCAAATTTCAAGGTGGATCGGTCACCATAACCACACGTGACTAAGCTGACTGAGTGAGTGACTCAGGTGCGGGTAGACTCGGTGTCTGGCAATCTTTACTGCTCAGTCATTAAGACCGTCCACGCAAAACACGTCGTCTTGTTGACTCACCCGAGCTCACGAAGGGTGATATCTGTTACGAGGTCGTAGTCAATTGCCTACCTAGTTATTGGTGTAGGCAGCGTCAAGATCACTCGTGAATACAAGTGCGTTGACGCAGCCATATTAATGCAAGATAATCTGGTAATGTAACGTGGGTATGAATATTGTGAAGGCTGGAAGTACGCGGCGTGTAGTGAACGGTAAGCAGTTGTGTCTACCTGAATTCTTTATTGGTCGGTAGAACTCGATAGTAGGAAGCCACAACATTTAACGTTAGGGCTAAATACGAATGGACTACGCGGAAGGAGTTGGAAATGAGTGGGACTTCAAGGTGGAAATTAGTGGACCAAACAACGCAATTTTATTTGTGTGATTGGATGTTGAAATTGCGTGAGCTATTTAGCCTATGTGAGTGCTCACATCCTTTTGGTCTTTTTCAAACTGATAATGGCTCTCTTGCATTGGTCCGCCTCCTTACGATATCAGAGAAGACGTGAGACGCTGCATCATTATTCCTACTTATGCCTGCTCTCATGTTGCGCCGTGAGGTGCGTTTGAAGTGGCTCTTAGGGTAGCACACAACTCCAGCAAGTAAAGATGGTCGATGAAATCGTGTTTGGGTACAACGGCAAACAACCAACAAGTAATTGTCGTTCTTTTAAA
>NW_020170736.1:10852-11873 GCF_000524195.1 Echinococcus granulosus | reverse complement strand
GTTGCTATTGGATCCTTGGGTGTCGATGTAATGCTCGAAGCAAATGCTTAGGTAGCATTTGAATGCCACGGTTGATTAAGGAGCACTTAAAACTATCATGGTAAAATGCAGGCTCTGTTTGTTGAACAAGTGCTGTCAGCTGACCGACAAACAGTCTGTGCGAGATTTTGGAATAAGCGATTAGTTGCTTTGGCGATGTTTTCAATCACGTGATCGACAATCCAAGGTCAATCAACAGACCATCATGACAGAATTCAGGTTCATTTGGGTGTTGATCTAGCCAGATTATTTGAGAGAAGAGGCGAGAGGCGGGAAGGATAGGACAATGTGTGAGAATATCTTGGAGATAGGCGTTGAGTTTCTAAGAAGGAAGTCCAGCTTTTTTTCAGTTTGGATGGGGCAGAGAATAAGAGTGGCTCTGCGCACCACCTTAATGCCTGTGTGCAGTCAATAGGTAAATCCATACAATGCTTTGCGTTGAAATGTGTCTTTTTCGTAATAATGTCATCAAGATGAACAGTTACACATATGAGTCGACGTGGGTGAAGATGAGGGCATAGGTTAGTGCACATTGTTTCGTTCATGTGTTGAACGGTTAGGATGAGTTATGCAACCGTGACATGAAGGACTTATTCACTTGTCAGAGTGTTTGGTCATCACTCGTGCCAAATTATTTGCAGAGTAAGACTTGCCATCTGACTTGCAGACGGTGATGCCTCAACGTGGTCCCACCTGTGCAACCAAATCACGAAGTAGAACACATTGCAATGCGCCCAAGCCACGGATGATCAGTGAGTCAGCAGAAAGTTAGTCATTAGAGGGTCTCTACAGTAGCCCTGATGAAGTAATGCTTAGAATCGAGTCCACTCTTTCTAGCGCCTAATTGCGTGTCGTGGTAACTCGTTTACTGAAGCATAGTCAGTAGTCGGTCACCTCACACATCCATGTCGAAGTACAAATAGAAGGTGAAATTGGGTAAGGGTGCTTGGTTAATCATGCTCTGTGTGAGGCGACATGGAGC
>NW_020170736.1:9464-10752 GCF_000524195.1 Echinococcus granulosus | reverse complement strand
TTATCGGAAGGCATTTGATAGTCGAGAAATTCCAACTGCTTTCCATAACACTTATACGTCTATTCGAGTGCTTACCCAACAAAGAACAATCTTTGTCATATCGAGACAATAGTGCATTTAAATGATTCAAAGAGAGCTTGCTTCACTTTGACTTTGGTGATGTAGGGCCAAACGCCGCATGCTTACACTTTTGACAGTCATCTTGATCGAGATAGGAAAAGATACACTCACACTTTATCACGTCTAGTTACGTAGATTAGAGAACTCAGGTCTTTTCAGCAACAAATTTACCCTTCAAATCAGCACGGCAGTCAACTTTTTCGTGTTTTGGTACCCAGTGTTCGTTAAGTGTACCATTTCGCAAGTAGTCACTGTTGCTGGTAGCAAACCCAGTTCTGTATGCAAGTGTATGTAGGCTTTTAATTGGTAATGACGTCGGTGCTAAGATTTCTGTGTGCTGATTCTGGAAGTGACTTCCGTGGTCTAAGCGCAAAACATCAAGATATGAATTGTTACTGACAGGCGTGTAACCTGCTTAACCTGTTGAACCAGCCTAAACGTCGCATGCCCGCACTGTGCTTAAAGGCTTTAGCACAGGCGATGAAATCATTCACACGAAACTCCATCCTTGCATTTAGTTCTGAACATTGCCACAGCTTTTTGCCTCCTATCTCCTCGATTGAGAAGGTGTGGGTTATGACTACTCACAAAACAGAAGTCGAGTAACGGCAACAGCTTACCTTAGTGACTTGCCGCTGCATGCAGTACCACCTTGGTGTCATCTCACTTGCCTGATCATATGCTGGCAATTATTTGAACTACTTCGAGTGATAATATTGTGGTCATTTTATACTACAGGCAAACGTTGGATCTGTTTGAAAGTGAGCTTTCGCTTGCATTGATATCTGCATATTCGCTTTGTCAACGATGAAAGTTCTTATCCCTTTCTTTGTCCTCAGAAGGCTCTGGCATTTTTGGGTGGATGGAACGATTTCCACTAAGAAGAGGATGAAGATGGTTGAAGAGTTCAACGATCCTAATGTACTTTTTCCATTTTTATACCTGACTACAATTATTCTGTTACATTCAGTTTATTTCTAGCAGTCGTTTTTTTCTCCCATGCTATTTTATTTTCCAACTTGGTATTTCAGTTCGTGTTTTGATGGAAACGATACTTGTTTTGAAGTTGAGGTAGTTGCTTGATGCATAGCGTTTCTGCATTTGGCCTGTATGTCACTGCTTCTGTCTTTGGGTGACTGTTTCTCCCCTCTACTTAAAAAGCACTGTT
>NW_020170736.1:6374-9364 GCF_000524195.1 Echinococcus granulosus | reverse complement strand
GATCAAAGAGGCTGCCTCTTTGGTGTGTCTTTGAGATGGCATGTGATAAAACGTAGTAAAATAAGACAGTCTTGGTGTTATGAAGCAAATTTGTGGATGCCGAATGGATGACCGGTTGTGTGGTACAGAATGAGTAGACTTAGTGGACAGCTTAGAGAACGCCGTGTGCCATTAATGGCTAGCAATCGAATAGGAGATATATCAAATATATGACTTATCGTGCTAAATAGTCCTTCCACTCATCTTCACTGTAGTCATGCCCTCATACATCCATTGGCTCGTCAATCTACTTCTTACCCACCTATCCCCTACCGAATCCAAACAGCCACCCTGAATTAGTCCAGACTTTCAGACATTGAAATTCTTATAAGCCACAAAAAAAGGTGTTGCGATTGAGCAATTCAAGTCTTGCACTACCCGAGCACGTTCCAAATTACCATGTTTGTAGATGGCGAATTGGCGGAGAAGGAGGAAGAATTGCTCCTGATCAGGCTATCTCATGTGAAAGGGTCATGTCGTTTGACATTTCCACATCAAAATAAATCAACGCGACACCACTACTACATTGACACTGCCAAGGTGATGCATGGAAATGCATTTCTAGAATTTGTTCACTAAAAGATCTCCTCCTACTGACCGACTCGCGTTGCGAGTGCCCAACACAAATTGCAATATGCCTTTAGACTACCAATTTAACCATCGCAGCTAGGGTCGTCTTCCATGGACATGCATGCATCACTTCAGAATAAGGTGCTAATAGAAGTGGCCAGTAATTACAGCTCCTTACCTTTCGACAGTTGGACACTTTCCTGACAGCAGGTGTAGAAGGTCTAGAATAGGGTTTGGTGGTTGGGTTTTTCCAATGGTGGATCAGGAGGAAGTTGCCCTTTCATTCTGCTGACAATTTCGGCATTCTGGATGCATCCAAATGAAAAGTGGGATTACGGTACAGTTTGCTCTGTGAGGCAACGATGCCGATGCACGGTATCTCGTTTTCACGCACAGTCTCCACCAGCTAATCGGAGGGTTGGAGTTGAACGTAAGAGGTGCAACTACTGTGTGATAGGCCTGGGTTCATTCTTCCAGGATCCAGATTGGGGTAGTCTAGATGAGCAAGTGGGTAAGTGTGCGTTGGAAGGGAAAAGGGTGGAACCGGACAGAAAGGATATGCGTGTGTGATCATGAGAAGTGCAAGTGGGATTAATTGGTGGAAAAGATTCGGGATTGAAGTATTAGCGCCTAGGTTAAAAGGTTAAATTTATATTGAGCGAATAAATTTTGCGTTAACGCAGAGCCTACTTATAAGAAAATAAGTAGAAGTGAAACTTTCATGATACCGGTATTTGTCGTGGTGGTATTGGCTGATTCTTCGTATGACACAGTAATAAATGCGGACCCGTAAATGATAATTTTTGAAATGGATATTTGGTGTCTGATTATATGATGATAACGCCCCTTCTCTATCTGCCAATCTGTTAGTCCTGGACTCACCCATCCACCAGACCAGATATCTTGAAATCACTAATCTACCCACTCTCTCGTCAGCTGCATAAGGCGTATCTTAATCGCCTCTTCGTTTGAGTCGAGTCCACATTTTACCCGCCTTTTACCAAAATCTGGTCATCTTGCCATGATATCCCTACCTGCTGATCCATCTAGACATTCCTTCATTCTCAATCCATTCCTACACTATTTAGCTGAAATCTACCCACTTACTCCTCCACTTAGAGAACACGCTAGTGACGCCAAAGCTGCTACTGGTTGTGGTTTTGGAGCTTGTGCTTCGTTTTTGTCTGATTCTTCCAAAATTCTGGTCCCTTTAATCAATAATTTGCACGTCTCTGCTACTTTTCTTAAATACCCACTCACCTAGACTCTGCTGCCTACCTCCACCCCATTAAAAATCAGCTTTTTACTCTTTATTTCCCTGCTTGCAAATTTATTTTTGCTTAGCATCCAATATCCACACATGCGTATATCAAACAGGCAATGATGTCGTTGATACTGGAAGGCACTCACATGTATCTCTTTCTCCTCTTGTGTAATAAACACAAGCATTCCACACTTTTATTATTCAGCTGCCTAATAACTCCGCATTCGCCTCTTCTACTACAAATGTGATGAAATGGCTCAACATGCCTTGGTGAACGGATGATGGAAGACTGAGGTAAGGGAAGAAAATATTTGTCCAGTTGGACAATGATAACCAATGTACTTGTTGTTGCAATTATGAATGACCCAAGGTTACTTATTGCGTGATTCCTACTGCTGCTGTCCTCCATGTCTATTAGGACTGAGTGGATGTTGTTACTCCCCCACTGAGGGACTCTCTGCCAAATAATAGAATAGTTTGTAAGTAATGATAAGCTAATTATGCTGCAAGATTTCTGCCCAAATCAGAAGACAAAAGAATACCCTTTCAAGTCTATCCATAAAATGTGTTACGTGCGAGTCACCTGATTATAAAACGTAAGAGAAATCCTTTCCCATTGCCCTCTTCTTCTACCACTGCGGTAAAGTACACATAAGGTGTGGCTGTGTGTAGATGTCAAAGCCTCCAAGTGGTGTGTTGGACAGGCCCTTTGAAAGCACACTCTCGCAGTGGAGTTAGCAGCTGTACCTCATGAGTGCCACCGCATGAGTGTGCAGGTCAATGCGGTATGCGCACGTCAAAGCACATCGGTGGCTTTAATGCTACAGCTGGAAGACGTCACCCGGACATGATATTTTTGCACTGAGTCAGGTTTTTGTTGTTTGTAACTTTTGGTAGAGTTAATGCCAGATCTACATTTCCGCGTTCATAGCTCACGAATACCGTGCTACCATCATCACCTACGCTTCTTCACAATCCGCTTTCAACCACTGTAATGCAGAGAATTGAACAGAAAAGTAGTTGCCTTGGGAAGACACATCTCACGGTCACAATGACTTGAAGTTGAGCATAGGCGAGGACCGTAGAAACCGATCATGTGGCACATGTCTCAGTGTGT
>NW_020170736.1:0-6274 GCF_000524195.1 Echinococcus granulosus | reverse complement strand
GTGTCGCGACTCGTCTTTGCATGAATATTGTTTTGTTTGATTTGGAGGCCAAAGGGACCGCCACTTTGATGTGCCTTTGAGATGGCGCATGATAAGGCGTAGAAAAATGTGACAATTAATCATTTTTTCATAGCATTTGCTCAAGGTTGCTGTTATGAGGTAAAATCATGGATGCAGTATGATAATTGCAGAAGTTCTGTACAATCATGACCCGCTGTATGGTACGGAATGAGTAGACTCGATGGACAACTTGAAGAATGCCGAGTGCCATTAATGATATGTAATGAAATAAAAGTTATTTTAAATATATGACCTATAGTATTAAATAGTCCTTCTGCTCATCTTCATTGTAGTCATGCCCCCACACATCGGTCAGCTCGTCAATCCATTTCTTGCCCATCTATCTCCTAACCATTTCAAATAACCACTTTGAATTTGTCCAGACATTTAGATATCGAAATTTTTCTGTCATGCCATTCAGTGTTACGAGTGTGGCCTTCAAGTCATTCACTATCCGAGCACATTTTAAATTACCACGCGTGCAGCTGGTGAATTGGTAGCGAACGAAGAATCACTCCTGATCAGGCTATCTCGTGTAAAAGAGTCATGTTGTTAGGCAATTCTACATCGAAATTAAGCAAAGCAGCACCACCACGACCTCCATACTGCCAAGGTGGGGCACAGAAATGCATTCCTATAATTTGTCTCCTAAAAGACCTCATATTATCACTGATTTGTAGGCAGCATAAATTCCTGAGAAGTTGCAGGTTCTTCTGGATTCGCTGATGAAAATGCTTCAGCTTACACAACAAAGCCGACAGCCAGAGGAACAAGCCTTTGAAAAACTGCATTGTTAGATTAAATTTTGTGAATTCCTTTAAAAAAACTACTCATTTTATAGTCTGCAACGACAAGTGGGTGTCATTTCACGAGCTCGAAATGACATCATTTCTTACGCTTCCACTTTGCACATGTCAAGCAGACAGGTGCTCTCACTCCCACCTGCACACACTCCTGCACCGTATTATCCATACTCACTCCCCAACCGCCTCACAGTATAGAAAGTAAGGGCACTGGACTACTGCATTGCCGAAACAATTGAAAGTAGCTCAGATTATGTGCACAGACACCCTTGTTTCGCACATTCCTCAATTCAGTCCTCCTTCACTTCTCTCCCCTCTCACTCCGACAGATGAGGATGGATTCATGCCACTCTCCACCCAGGTGAGAAACACTGATTTGCGGTGTCTTAAAATTATAAGGATTTACCTACGGCTACAACCACAACAATGGAGATGATTGAAGTGAGGAGCAGTTGGCGTTAGAAGACACCTCTCACGGTCGCAATGCTTTGAAGCAGAGGACGTGGGTGGAAACCGATCATGCGGCACGTGTCTCGGTGTGTCGTGTCGTGTCGTGCCACAACTCGTCTATGCATAGGAGTTGTTTTGCCCTATTTGGGGTCAAACAAATAGGTAAGGCAGAAAAATGGGTTCAGAAGACTAACCAGTCACAGATTTGGGTGTTACCTGGGAAATCCACATCTGGAGTGTCTTTATAATTTACTTTCTTAAAATTCATACCATAACCAAAATGGGGATGCGGATTATTTTTACCATGCCTCAAACACACCGTTCTCCCCATTACAATATATCCGCATTCATAAATGTGTGTGATGTAAACGAGTATTCATAGTAATGGTAGTTGTTTTTCCTCTCTCCGACCACTTGTGGGTAGTCTTATGAGGTTTTCTACCTCCTTTCTAAATTTTGTGCCACCATTACAATGTTTGTTGTTATCTATGAAGATTTTATTAAAATGGTGGCATAAACCGAAAGCTCTCAGGGAGATACCAACCGGAATTTAAAAAAAATAAGTGTGTAAATGAGTGTAGGATTAATGGATGAGCGCATAGTGTTAGACGGTTAAATGCACATTGAGTGAATAAAGGAGTTGGAGAAGAGGGTAGGATTTAAATTGTCAGGTGAGCATTAAGCGTATGTAGAATAGTTTAGGTGAGTTTTCACAATCTTTGAGGCTATTTTTACTTTCTTTCCCCTCAAGATACATACATAATTGAACTTACTATCCTTTTACGTTAGGCACGAATAAAAAATAACCACGTTTGTGTCCGAATGTGCAACCGGAAAGGGGAATTCTAGCATACACCTTCCGCACTCCCATAATTCTAGGCGCTCTTTGCTTGATTTTAACAACTATGAATATATGTAGACGACATTCTGTGCATTAAAAGAAAATACTATTTCTAATAGTCATCTCATGAAGGCAAGATTGGTTTTGGAAAGCAGTAATTTTGCTTTTACGAAGAGCCTACTTACAAGAGAATAAGTAGCCGTGGCACTTCTAGTTTGCCAGTGTTTGTCGTGTCGGTATCGGTTGTTTCCTCGCATGACACGGTAATAAATGCGGACACGTGAAAGATACCTTTTTGATCTAGGTCTTCCGCGTCTGACTATATGATGATGCCCCCTCTCCATCTGCCAATCAGGTAGTCCTGGACTCACCACAAAGTTATGCAAGTCATTGCGGTATACGTACGTCAAAGCACATGATATGTGCAATTCCTATCTCCAGCACAAAGGCAGAAATGAGGTTTTTTTCCTACACCTTCGCCACCAAGATGTAAATGTCTAATTCGGTAAGTGTACTGTTTCACGCAGCGGCTTGGGACACTGCTAGTCCTAACGCGAATGAAGCAGAAATAGAGAGGTGGTCAATCTAACATCGCAACAATGCGGCTTAACACGAGTATCACTGACCCACTGTAGACCCAAACGCTTGTAAAGATAATGGATGCGATGAAATGAAGAGAAGCAATGAGAAATAGCGAAGAAATCAGAGTGTGCATTGCTGCACTGTTAAGTATGTAAAAATGTGTTATAAGTGCATTTACGATAGATGGAGCATTGTGGTCAGGAGGAAAACTGCCATCACTGCATCATGAATATTTATGTGTCCCCATTAACACGCAACACTTGACCCACTCAAGAAAAGAAGGGCAGAGGTCATCCATTAATTCTGATTTACCCTTCATACCACATTTGACAAGCAACTCCTCCAGTTGTGTCTGCCCATTCGTTTATCTAAGCATCCTCCACTCCATGAGAATGAAGGTAGTAGAGATGGCTGCACAAATGTAACACAATTCTCAAATAGCTAATAAGGGTAGGGTGGAATACGAAGGATAGTGGAGAGAATTTAGGACCAGCGCATGCCAGATGTTCCTTCCAATTTTACCTTTATTCATCCAGATTAATTTTGAAGGCCAGACACGGTGGGTCAACGTCGTCATCACGGAGTGAACTGAACTGCAATTGCACTTCTCCTTTGACTGAAAAATGACTCGCAATCCAATGTCCGAGGTTGCCTCATAAAGGCACAATCCAGTCCGTGTTGTGCGCTTGGTGCATGATTCGGTCAGTCAGACAAAAGGAATATGAGCTGTTCAGCTAACTGAAATTGCGATGAGATGGGTTGAGCGAAGGAGATCTGAGGTGAGATGCCTTGGGGCTAAAAAAGACTTGTCACATGCATTAGGTTGCATCAGGTTGTGTTTTGGTGTTGGTAGTAGTGGCGTCTTCTTGTGGTAAATGCCAAAATTTGTTCTCACCTGCCAATTTTCCTGTAAAATATGAATTGTACCATTGAACTCTGTTTCTGTCACTACTGAAGTGGTAGTAGTAAAAGGTGAACACACGTATGAAATTGTTTACGACGACAAAGTTTAAGTGTGTTAAATGAAAAGACGATGAAATTTGTTTGGTTCGTTTACACTGGTTGCATGTTCTCCTTGCAGGAATGTGCAAGGGCAGAGCCTAACTGATTTCACACTAATATTTTAAGCTTCATTAATATTTGCCGGTATGTATAATAGATTTAGTGTGGCCGAAAATCATAACCCAATCTTCAAAGCTTTGGTGGATAATAAGGTGATTTAGGTTTGTGTTGTTTGTAACTTTTGGTGGAGTTAAGGTCTGCGCTCCTTTTTCGCATTTATACCTCAAGGATACCGTGCTACCATAATCGCCTATGCTTCTTCCGATTCCGCTTACAACCAGGACAATTCAGAGGACTGAAATGAGGAGGAATCGGCGTCGCATGGCGTCAGAAGGCACGTCTCATGATCGCAATGCTTTGAAGCAGAGCACAGACGAGGTGCGTAGAAACCGACTAGGTGGCCCTTGTCTCGGTGTGTAGTGTCGCGACTCGTCTTTGCATAGGAGTTGTTTTGTCTGATTTAGAGATCAAAGAGGCCACCCCCTTAATGTGGTAGGCCGTAAAAATGTGACAATCACTTTTCATGGCATTTGGGCGAGGTTAATGTTATAGGGCAAATTTATGGATGCAATGGGATCATTGCAGCAGCTATGCACATGGATGATAGGTTGTGTGGTACAGAATGAGTAGACTCGATGGACAACTTGAAGAATGCCGAGTGCCATTAATGATATGTAATGAAATAAAAGTTATTTTAAATATATGACCTATAGTATTAAATAGTCTTTCTGCTCATCTTCATTGTAGTCATGCCCCCACACATCGGTCAGCTCGTCAATCCATTTCTTGCCCATCTATCTCCTAACCATTCCAAATGGCCACTCTAATTTAGTACAAGCCTTCAGATATTGCAATTTTTATAACTTACAACAATCGCTGCTGCCACACCTCCACCGGATGTGTCATTACCACGTGTAGTCAAAGGCCACAAAACAACGGAAGCGAATGTGCTATCCACGTTACACACTATCCGAGCACACTGCAAATTACTATGTGTGAGGACGGCAAATTGGTGGAGAAGGAAGGAGAATCACTCCAAATCAGGATATCTGATGCGAAAGGGTCATGTCATTAAACATTCCTATATCGAAATATAGCAACTCTACACCACTACGACATTGACACTGCCAAGGTGATGCATGTAATTGCTTTTTTAGAATTTGTCTACCAAAAGACCAACTCATCATTGACTTGTCAACACTATAAAATATTGAGTAGCATGTGGGTCTGCCCAATGAGGTGAGGCAAATAAAAGAGTAAAAGAGGGTAGAGGAGAGGAGAAGTGCATGTATTTACAAAGCAGTGGCTATACAATATAAAGTAGCTGAGAGAGCGCGAGTGGCAAAATTAATGTCGGTGGCAAAGGTAAGGCATATTAGCAATTAGGGAGAATGAATTAGTGGATGAGGATGAGGAGGAGAGTGCTGAAGAGGGAATTGGTGATGGAAGGGAAGAGAAGAGATATTTTGGAGGCCGTCGATGATGATTCTGTAGCTTCAGTCTTCCCTGCAGTCGTTGCAGTTGGCTCTGGATTCGCTGATGATGATGCTGCCGCAGTGAATTCGGTTGGTGATGTTTCAGTGTTATCTTCAGTAGTTGTAGTTGCCTCTGTATTTGGTGTTGACTATGCTGCAGTAAATCTGCTGGTGTTGTTTTATTGTTATCTTCAGTCCCTGCATGTTATTCTGCATTCGCTGATGATAACGCTTCAGCATACACCACAAAGCCGACAGCCAGAGTGAAATGATTTTAAAGAACTGCATTGTTAGACTAAAATTTGCAAAGTTCTTTTAGGCACCTGCTCTTTTATAGTCTGCAATGACGAGTGGGTGTCAGTTCACGAGCTCGAAATGACATCATTACTTACGCTTCCAATTTGCACACGTCAAGCAGACAGGTGCTCTCACTCCCACCTGCATCACTAGCGTATAAAACCCAACTTGCAGATACTCCGTGGTGACTGCATTAAACCAACGTTTGTCTAGTGTTTGGATGATTGCTCCACTTCCTCTACATTTGACATGACGCTGGTAAAACGCTTGCTTTTGAAGTGAAAACATCTGTGATTGCTCAGCCTTTGATTATTCCTGCCCGTCGCCTTCATGAAGCCCTACATTCGTCTGCCAGTCTAACCGTCCGTGTGCACACCCACGAGTACATTTATCCACACCTTGCAAGGTAAAACGAAAGACAGACTTCATTTCTAACTTCGGATGGAAACGAAAGTGGTAAATGGCTTATTTGAGCATGCTTACACAATTTCAGTATGACTTAAGACGGTGAGTGCCACCTCACTGTGTTCATCCAAACCCTCTGCCAACACTTTCTTCCTCCACTAATCCAAGGACTTATCAATGAGTTATACAAATGTAAAGGAATGACTTCGCCTGTCAAATTTTTGCCTACGAAGATAGAGAGAGGGGAAAGCAAGAACAAATAGACGGGCTCGAGTTGACTAAGTGGATCCCGATTAAAG
>NW_020170737.1:10302-14083 GCF_000524195.1 Echinococcus granulosus | reverse complement strand
CGTTAACATTTCTAGGTTTGTTGACAACCGTTTTTTTGCGCAAGTCATATGACTTAAGAATTGGAAAGCGTAGAAAGTGGAGAAAAAATAGGGTAGGCTTATTATTTTAGAAAACGTGATCATACACAAATTTTGCGTGCTTATTTGTATGTGTATTTGGCGAATAATTAACAGCGGATTGATAGATGGAGCGATAAATGAGTAAAGAAATGGATAAATGTCAAGAATTTTGTAAGGATCTGTGAATACGTGCATCAAAAAATTGAAGAGGCGGAGTCATTTGTTATCAGTCTCAAACTTGCTAATCCTTACTGGCTTTCTGCCTAATATTCACTTCCTTATTCTTATCCACACGTGTCTATCCTTCCATTCTTCCTACTATACACGTCTAACTACATTCACACTAATTGATCATCGAAGACAAGGAATTACCATAAGTCAAAGGCTGCAAACAGAGTAAAATGCATCTTTAATATACAACTATTAACTTTCAGATGAAACTCCGTCCTTAAGCATGATAGTTCTAGATGGGCGAATACCTCATTCCTGATGTGTAATATTTACTTAATTTTTACCTACCTTCCTATAGTGATGTTACCCCGACATTACTTTTCACTTCAAAACTTTTACAACTACTTTTTTTGATACACTCATAACTTTCCCCACGGAGAAAATTTTGGCAAATTAAGAATTCCGTACGAAAATGCGGAGCTGCAGTATTACTGAACGCAAACTTTACAATTAGGGAGGAGTTTCGTCACTTGCCTTAAAACTCTAAATGATGGCTTTGATAAGGCTTTTTTATGATATCCTTCTCAATTTTGCCAGAATTTACCCTAAGAGTGGATGCCGCAGTATTGTTCTATAACGGCACACTTGTCAAATTCGCTAAAGCTAATGCGTCATACGCTACTTATTTAAAGAACTTTATAGGGGTTCGGTCGCCATTGGGAAACTTCGTTATACTTCCTTTCCAGTTTAGATTTCTAAATGAGTTGTAGATGACGGGGAAAAATTAAGGATCCTCCTAAAAATTTGCATAACTGTAAATTTGCTACTTGCCTACCTATCAACTAACTCTAAGTTATTTCCTTGATGTCCCCGTATACCTAGGCAAAAAGTATATCTAGATTCTATTAGTAATTTGTTTTCTGACTGGTTAGGTTAAGCCAAAAGCAGTCGATTGACTGAAGCACTAAATAGGGGAGCATGAAAGTGATGATAAAGGGTGCTGGAAAAGTCGCTTAATGAAGGTAATGATGTCGCATGAAACAGGGTGCGTACCTCCTTCTATCCGCTGCGGTGATTAATTCGATGTAGACTCAGCGGCAGTGAAGATAACAATTAAAATTGTCATATCCGTTGTTCTTTGCGACTGTGGTAGATCTCTTTCACGTGTTTTTAAACTCATAGTGTTTTTTGTAGGATAAGCAAACGTTCTATTAAGCCAACCCTTGTAAGTGATGAGCAACGTGTTCCTATGGAAAGGCAACACTGTTTTAATAAAATCCGGCTTAAGCGGAATTGGCATTTCAACCACGCAATGAGCCCAGTGACATCGGATTTTATAATGGTCACTGAATAAATGATGATTATGGGAATAAAGTTTTTCTAGGCATCATCGAGTGCTTCGTGTCAGGCGGCTCATATGCCCCAGTCTAAGTATTAGCTGACGCAAAGGCAGCTGCCATCTGCCAATCAAATATCACTAGTAACGAATGTGGTGGCGGAAACATGATCAATGATGGATGTGCCTTGGGTCCGAGGTCAGTAAACTCCCAGGGCAATGGTTCTGGCTTAAATGACGCGAATGGCTAAATAGGAAGCTGGTATCAAGCGTTACCCGCATAGATTACCCATTACTTTGCTCACTTGCGGATAAGCATTGGTTTAAAATGATAAATTATGATGCAGTGGCTCACTATTGTTGTAGTGAGAAGCATGGCTCGAGCGTAACTATGTATCATGAGTTAGTGCATTATTTTTTTCCCGGGTTAAGTTGAGATAGCAGGATGTAGCTCAATACATTCAAAAGTAGCAGCAGGAGTAGAGACTTTAGAAAATTAGAGTGAACTCTAGAAGCACATTCGCTTAGCCAGTTTGCATGAATGAACCATCTGAACAATCACGTCTAAATATCAACAAAATAATCCCGAAATAGCTTTCAGTTCAACAAAAAGTGCACCTTTTATTACTACCACTCATTTTCGCCTTCTGCTGTGTCATCCACAGACTTTCACAGTTGAAAATACCCTAGTACACCGGTGTGCACACGCATGTATTTTGTTTCAACAAGCAGAACCTAGAAATTTTGAAATGCCTGCAACAACTAAACACATTGCTTGACACAGAAGCCTTTAGAAAAATAAAGCTTACACCACTGACGAACGCAGTCTTTTGCCCAATTTAACAAAGGTGCGGTTAGAGGCTTTTTATCTGATGGTTGAAACGTACAAATTAGCTTAGACAGTAGGCAAATTCATCTTAGCCTAGCATGGGTTTATCAAAAGTAGTCAAACATTCATTTCACCTTAATTTCTTGACAATCGGTCTTTCAGCCCAACTGATTTGTAATCTTTGTTTCTCACTTTTTTAAAGCAATTTTGCCTTATAAACTCTGTCGTTCAGACTCTAAAACAATCGTTTTCGGAACTCTAAATAGAGTTTATGGATAGTGCAAAATGTCACATTTTTTATAAACAAGATATAATTAGTAACAGATGCAGGGTGTTTCGCAACTCCAAAATGGAAAGTGTCATCTGTCTTTGGCTGTCAGCATCCATCCTGTACCTGCCGTTTATAATTCTTCGTTTATTGCAGTAGAACATAAAGTCTTTAAAAAGTTTTGGTTGTAAAATATATTTTAGTTTTGAAGCGACCTATATTTAGTAGGTTGAGGTACACACAAATGAGCCAAATTTACCGTGATTAAATGCTCCTACTTCCATGTTATAATAAAAACCCGTTATTTGCACTAAAGTGGTCAGTATGAAATCAAATTAACGTTTGTTTTGAAAGCGTAAAACAATTTTTTAGCATTTAAAATGAAACAAATTACAGCCTGTTATCTCACAATATTATGGAAGAAGTGAATTGGCGCCAATCGTCAACTAGCGAATAGAAAATGATAAATGCAACTGAGTGGGAAGTTGGATCCTCAACTGGATATTTTTAAGCCTGATTAATGAAATATGTCAAAACATGAGTACTGGCTGCATTTTCGATCAAGAGAGTCATTTTACGCGTCAGTGTCATGTGGGCTATTATGCGTGGCCGAAAATCAGGTATGAATTGTTTGCAATAGTAAACAAGACCTAATGATTCAGTGCTAGCATATTTAGTAGTGCTTCAAGGATTTTCATTTAAGGGCAGTATTTAGGTGAATTACCTGGCCATGTCCATGTGTTAGTAGAGCATTGATTCGGCAAGCGTGCCTTTTTAAGTAACAGAACAACTCTGTTATTCAAGCATAGTGAAGAAAAAGAAAAATTCAAAGAAAACCAGCTACCTACTACCTTCATAATTTTGCACGAGTTCCAGGAATATAAGCATTTAATAAAGTTATTAGCTTTAAGTGTTATTATTTAAAATATGAATATTGTTAAAGCGGCGTTGTAAAGCAAAATTTACAGAGCAAATGTGTCACTGTTCTATTGATGTAAAGATGGACTACCGACGCTGAATACTGTCGATTGAGAACATGACCTTCACAATGAGCCCAACACCCTTCAGATACGACAGGTCGGTACCCGAGATGATCTGCTACCGAAGGGCAGGAAAC
>NW_020170737.1:9125-10202 GCF_000524195.1 Echinococcus granulosus | reverse complement strand
TCACAAAATGCGAAAACACGCGTCAATTAATCGCAGACGGTAACAAGTCTGGGTCCATCTCACTGCGTTTTCCATTCAATGACCTCACCACACACATTACTGACGAAATGGGCCATCGACGATTTCAAGGGCACTCTAAGACTCGCAATAATTGTTCCCATTCTGTCAGTCTGTACATCCGAAGTGCATGGAAAGTGAGGTCTTAGTACTCACTGGGGTGATGTTTCGTTACCTTTGAAATGCTATGCAATGTCAAACCCCATCAGCTGCGCATATGCTAGCAAATGGCACCATCACACAATTTGCAGAGTTGAATCCACACAATGGATAGCGCAGCCACATCTTTTGCATTAGTTCTTCTCCTACATTCCGGTGCTACGAGACGCTAACAAGTATTTGCTAATCGAAATAGGCGCCAAAGTATGGAGTAAGTTGATGCAGGATGAATCGTAACCAGAAAGCGATGAGACTGCCTCCGCAGCCAATCCAGTAGCAGTACAACTGGCATTTCCTTTCCTCATTGTCATTTTGGGGCACAATGAATGCTGTGAAATCGTGTAAAGCCGTCAACGTGGCCCACTGATTCATTCAAAATTGACCAAATCACACGCTCACGTGGTAGGTGTGGAAACGCATTACCCCTCCGTGGGAGTGGGCGGTGTCACAGACCTCACGTGTCATCCGCGTGGCCTTAACATCGGTGCCATTCATGCTCGACTCAGTGACAACAAATGATATTAATAAAGAAGGCACGTTCTGAGTGAGTCTGACTGAGGTCATTTGAATCCAACTCTCACTCTTGCTTTCACCACAGGTAAACCCTTGCCTGAATCGCCTTGCTTTTATTGTATAACTTCCTCACGTAGTCTTCTTCATGAAGTGTCATTCATGTGATTTTAACTTCCATACAGATGTTCGTGTACGATGCATTTATGGAGTCGACGAGCGACCACGTACACGATTTTGATTTTGAAACAGTGCAAAAGGAGCGCACGCTTCAGATATCATCTCTACTTCATGACAATGATACCAATTCCTTTTCCCTAATATCCCATATCCACCTTCAGTATAAATCCC
>NW_020170737.1:6554-9025 GCF_000524195.1 Echinococcus granulosus | reverse complement strand
GTCAATGGCAAATCTCATGGGTAAATTATGTGCTCATCATTGAAAATGCAGCCCCCACAACTCATATTGTCTGCTTCCCATATAAGGTTGCTGACATTTACCAAGGGCAGAAGCATTTCTGAGATCCACCTGACACCACCAAAGCTATGTTTTTAATGGTTGTTTAGAAAATGGTAAACAGACCACTCATCTTTCCTACTTAAGTTATCCATTAGGTATTTATCAAACTGCAGAATATCCCTATTAATGGAAGCGAAATGAAACGACGGTTGTCGCGATGAATAATAAGGAAGGTAAAATTAAAGGACGAAGGTGATTTGCATGAGCTGTTTAGGAAATGGACATTATAAGTGAAAGAGTGGTATATCTAACAGGTATTTGTTTATTAAGACTAGACAAATTTAGAGTGACCTCAGTCTTGTCACTTTGAACGAACTGGTACTTTTTCCACGAAACCCGTCTAGCTGCAGCATTGCTAACGAAAGGTAGGTGCAAAAATACTCAGCTTTTTCGAATATAAAGTTGCTAAATAGAAGAATGTGCTGGTGCAGTTAAGAGGGGAATAAATAAAAAAAATTGTAGTTAAGCATAAACTAAACTCTGGCAGATTTTACCAGCATGTATTTGAAAGTAGCAATCACACAGAGAATGTAAAAACGCACACATCAGATGCGGTGTCTCTGGACAAAGATGACAAAGAAAAGCAGCACTTAGGACAGACTCCCAAAAAATTTTAGGAAATACGTCTTGAACAAGGTCGGAAGAGTCGCTGCAAAATAAAGAAAAGAAGGGAGACAAAACACAAGGAAAAAAGAGAAGCCACAAAAAGTAAGAAAAAAGGTAGGGGGAGAGAGACAAAAGACAAAGAAAATATGTTCACATTTCAAAGATGTGGTTGAGCCAATTAGAGTAAAAAACTTGCAATCAGTCTACGAGGCGGCTTAGTACTTTCCTGAATAATTGCGCCTTTAAGGAGAATTTGTCTGCTATTGCCCACGTGTCGCATCAATAGGGTTCGAAACTCCCTACAAAAGTCGCGTCCTCCATCGGCCATTCTTGTGGCAGAACACACAGACACAGACACCGCTTGGGGATGTTGGAAATGCTCTTCCTGTTCCCACTTTTACCTTTGAGTTGGTTCAACTGGGCAGTGGGTTTACCGTGCTGCTTATGTAAATGATTCAGTTCCATAAATTGACCCTCTTTCTGATTGAAGCAGTGCTACTGATTACTGGCTCCCAAGCTGCCCACAAAAACATTTTGAGCGTTACACGGCACCTATGCGTTCCTTAGTGACTTATACTATCTACGTTTGTACTATGCGCTTTTAGTAAAATTTAACTGATGCACGATACTTGCATTTCCTGGTTTTTGAGCAGGAATTGAACAGGCTTAATCAACTACCCCCGCTTAGTGTGATTAATTAAACAATGCAATAACCGAGGTGTCAAAATTAGTTTCCTGTCTGACCTACAGACCGTAGTTGTGAACCTACTGATCAATGCTTATGCAGTCCCTACTGTGAGTGATGCCATTGTCTTCCTTTGGTATGGACTCGCCAAAACTCAGGCCTGGTTTACTGAGTTATTCTTTTATTTGATCTCATAACCACGGGTGGCTCATCGAGCATGCACAAATAAATGATCTTAAATTCATTTAGGTTGCTATATTTGACTCTTTGGCTTCCTAACTACTTGACGGCATGATGTATTGCTAGCTTAATCTACAACCAAGGTCTTTTGGTTGCGGCGCTCCCGATTTCCTAAACCTGTTGCCTGCTGCATTAGTGAAGGATAGTTTGTGATGGACTGCGATTCTTTACAAGAGGTCATTTTCTTTGTCTTTTGAAATGGGTCCCTATCATCTCATACTTGAATGTATAGATTTGAATAGGAATGGGGAGTAATTCTAGGTACTACAGTAAAAGTGTTGCCATACTACTTGTTGTAAGGGTCCTATATGATGTAATCCTGGGATATGTCATCTGTTTGTTCGACTATCTGAACCCTCCAATTACGTTAGAAGCAACAATTAAAACAAAACTGTTGATCAGTGTGACTGGAAATGACGCAGAGGCAGGAGATAGTAAGAGGCAGAACCCTAAAGGCCTTCTCCGCAATTTTACTTAATTAGAGGTTCTTTAAGAAACGAAAACCGCTGGCTCCACCTCATAATCGGTTGCATTGGTGTGTTTGCAAAAGTCTCAAATGATGATATGATTAGGTGATTTTAAGCCCTATTTGGTGGTTTTACATGACACAGGGAATAAAAAAATATTTCTTATCATAAGATAGATCTATGTAAAATCGGATTTTAAAGGCTATCTCTATTGGCTACCCATTAGTATAATGTCTGAAAATAGAAGCAGATGACCAATCACGCATAAAGCGCACATTTCCATGCGTAAAGAAGGCGCGAACAAAGTGGCCAAACAAAGTAGCCTCTTAGCTCTTTAAGCAGGCTAAGTTGTA
>NW_020170737.1:5129-6454 GCF_000524195.1 Echinococcus granulosus | reverse complement strand
GAAGAATACGTCCTCTTCTGCATTGCTTGCAATTGCTTTGCATTCAACATCCAACAAAAGGCATTAGTCAAGAATTGCTCCCTCATATGCAAAGACGACGGCAACTTTACTAGAGTGTTTGATCGACAAATAGGCAATGAGTGTGGCATGTAAGAGGAGGACAACGTGATGCAGTGGTTGGGTGTGGAGCACCTTCAAGAGTGGCAAGTAGGAATGAATTCTACTAAACTTGAACGTCTGCATTCGGTAAGGCTACAATTTAAGGCCTCGTCCAGTGTCCAGCCAGTGCACTTCCCATCCCTAATGTAGCTCGTTAATAGAAGGGGATAGGGACATTGCATACTTGTGGCAAGCAATGGTGATGCTGGCATCAACTGTCTTCTCATATATATGAGCATTCAAAGACGGGGGTTAGGAGTTCATGGTTAGTCTTCTAAGCACCGACCGCTGAGTAGTAATGGAGGCGGAACATTGACCAAGGTAATTAGTATTTTCTTCAAGAATGTGAAGCTGTGGTGTGGCATTCGAACAACACCTTTAAACACTTCGCCTTTCCGTCCAGTAATCGAGCATTATTTTCACGGTATTTTGAATGATTACAAATTCGGGGAAAACTTGGATAACACCATCGCGTAAATAGCAGTTGTTCATCAGCATTAGCTGATTCGGTAAATAACAAATTAAAAGAAGTTTTCAATCTTTAAATGGCAAGTGAGAAGCCTCATGCCGAGGTATTGGATCCATATGTAGTATGAAAAAGGAGAAAAATCAGACCTGATGCTGCACAAATCATTTTTGGTACCTAAATATTTTCTGTATTACAGTATCCGTATGAGCTAAATGCGTATTTGGATACTTTCATTAAATCATAACTGCATCAATCAGCCAAATAACCTAAAAAAGCTTGTAAAGAAACCTTACAATGCTTAATTTTTGCTGATTTCAAACGAAAGTATCAAATTCTAGAACTAAATGAGGTTGTTTTGCTCAATACGAAATATGTCTAAAGATTTTGGTTCAAAGAAATGAAGGAAAACTTAATTTTGCCTAGCCGCCACAACATTGTACTCTATATGTCTCAATGGTAAGACGAGAAAGCATTAATTTGTGTATGAATGTGTTTTTTTTTAATTACACGTTTGCTTGAATTAGGGTCTTTAAGAGGTGGACATGTTGTCCAGCCTGCATCTCACTGATCCACCTTTGCATGCTGTCCGTTCTAAGAATGCTGTCAAAATTAGCAAGCCCACTAACGGCTGAAAAGCTCATTTCCGCAGCGTGGAAGCTTGAGCTCAACCAAACCCGTAGTTCAAATCTACGAACAA
>NW_020170737.1:3668-5029 GCF_000524195.1 Echinococcus granulosus | reverse complement strand
ATTGTTTGCAATTGCGTAGCATTCAACATCCAACAGAAGGCATTAGTCAAGAATTGCTCCCCCATATGCAAAGGCGACGGCAACTTCACTAGAGTGTTTGATCGACAGGTACGCAATGAGTGTTGCACTTAAGAGGAGGACAACGTGATGCAGTGGTCGGGTGTGAAGCACCTTCAAGAGTGGCAAGTAGGAATGAATTCTACCAAACTTGAACGTCTGCATCCGGTAAGGCTACGATTTAAAGCCTCGTCCAGTGTCCAGCCAGTGCACTTCCCATCCCTAATGTAGCTCATTAATAGAAGGGGATACGGACATTGCATACTTGTGGCAAGCAATAGTGATGCTGGCATCAACTGTCTCCTCATATACATGAGTATTCAAAGACGGGGGTTAGGAGTTAATGGTTAGTCTTCTAAGCACCGACCACTGAGTAGTAATGGAGGCGGAACATTGACCAAGGTAAAGAGTGTTCTCTTCAAGAATGTGAAGCTGTGGTGTGGCATTCGAACAACACCTTTAAACACTTCGCCTCTCTGTCTAGTAATCGAGCATTATTTTCACGGTATTTTGAATGATTACAAATTCAGGGAAAACTTGGATATACCATCTCGGAAATAGCAGTTGTTCATCTGCATTACCTGGTTCGGTAAGTAACAAATTAAAAGAAGTGTTCAATCTTTAAATGGCAGGTGAGAAGCCTCATTCCGAGATGTTGGAGCCATATGTAATATGAACAAAGGAGAAAAATCAGACCTTATGCTGCACAAATCAGTTTTGGTACTTAAATATTTTCTGTATTGCAGTATCCGTATGAGGTAAATGCGTATTTGGATACTTTCATTAAATCATAACTGCATCAATCAGCAAAATAACCTAACAAAGCTTGTAAAGAAACCTTAAAATGCTTAATTTTTGCTGATTTCAAACGAAAGTATCAAAATCTAGAACTGAATGAGGTTTTTTTGTTTAGTGTGAAATAAGTCTAAAGATATTGGCCTAATGAAATGTAGGAAAACTTGATTTTGCCTAGCCGCCACAGCATCATACTCTATATGTCTCAATAGTAAGACGAGAGAGCATTCATTTATGTGTGTATGAATGTGTTTTTTTGAATTACACGTTTGCTTGTTTTAGGGCCTTTAAGAGGTGGACATGTTGTCTAGCTTGCATCTCACTGATCCATCTTTGCATGCTGTCCGTTCTAAGAATGCTGTTAAAATTAGCAAGTCCACTGTAGACTGACTGCTGTAGACTAGTCAGACCTCGTGGCTTCAATGGCTAGGAGTAAAAATTAATTTTTTCATCGCTGTCACCTAATAATATTACTCTAAAGAAATAGAAAAGGGTGATGACAAAATGAA
>NW_020170737.1:0-3568 GCF_000524195.1 Echinococcus granulosus | reverse complement strand
AAGGAAAACTTGATTTTGCCTAGCCGTCACAACATTGTACTCCATATGTCTCAATAGTAAGACGAGAGAGCATTCATTTATTTGTGTATGAATGTGTTTTTTTTTGAATTACACATTTGCTTGAATTAGGGTCTTTAAGAGGTGGGCATGTTTTCTAGCCTGCGTCTCACTGATCCACCTTTGCTTGCTGTCCGTTCTAAGAATGCTGTCAAAATTAGCAAGCCCACTAACGGCTGAAAAGCTCATTTCCGCAGCGTGGAAGCTTGAGCTCAACCAAACACTGGCTACCGACCGACATTCATCAAATGAAGCTCCTTCAGGTTCAATAATTGGTGCAAATTCAATTGACAATCATTCGTCGAGCATCTTTCCTCTGCTCTCGTCATTCCCATTACTGTGCCTCAACTATTTCCCAAATTGGTAAAGATCATGGAAATGAAGGACCAATGATTGGCGGAACCCACTTGGTCAAGATGAAATTCAACATACTTTTAGCTGGCGTGTTTCCAAGGAGAAATTCTATCAGATTCATTCGTTTCCCATTTTGGCTATAATATTTTTTTTTTTTACAAGTCGGTGCTTTTCCAGTCATGTCCACTATCACTGATATATTGTAGCAATTCTGACGTGGTCAGAAGTTTGGCCGAATTCTGTCGGGATGAAACGTTCCTTCAAATAGCCGAGTGAGATGGTATGGGCACAAGGATTTGCATGCTCGTAATTGGCCACCATAGGTGGATGTGATTGCATCTGTTTATCTTTAGCCTTCATTGTGTTGTAAATAACTGCTTCCGTGGCTTCCGTTGTAATATTTTTTCATTGTAAGGCATCGTCTTGAATACATGGGCTTCATCAAGACTGGTGTATTTGTTGCTCTTTTCTCTTTGCCCCTTATTTAGGCCGACAGTCAAATTTGTGCTTGGATGAAGAGACGTCTGCTTCTAAAGCTGATGCGTCTTCATTATTATCTGGTTAGAAGACACTAAGATGATGGAAGAGACAAACAAACCTCATCGTCACCAGAAAACATTCCCATGGTGGAGGAGATCAACGTTTGCAGTTGCTTTGGAAAGAGGCAGGTCATCAAAGTGTTGAGTGTGGAGACAGTTAGAAGCATCAGGGACATTATTTAACCTCAACCCGATCAACAGTCATGCCCGTTCTGCTTATGAGGTTAAAGCTTTTACAGATGTCTACTGATTGGTACGTATTTTTCTCGGTAAAAATGCATTGGCAGTACTACAAATCTGCCAACTTTTGAAGTGTAACCCCATCTATCACAGTTATCTTGACAGGTACTCTATTTAAATAGGCAATGAATAGATGTTTGAAAAGCATTTGTTAATGCTTCCCAATATTTGTGGCTTTTTGGAATGTCCATTGGTTGCTTGAATCTGAAATGAGTAGCATGAGTCTGTCGCATGCCTTGGTCATCGTGTAAGGATGCCTACTGAGATATCACCTAGTAGACGGGATGCTGCTACTTTGCTGTGCGCAGCACTGAGTACCTGTGTTGCTGAAGCTCTGTGGGACTTCATTAGCTTGTTGATTATTCACACGCTTAAGTCAAAAATAGGTATTACATCTCTACCATCTATTTCGGTGCTTTTGATGGGTCTCGTACCACTATCCAAATCAACTGTTCCATGTTGATTGGTGCTTAAAGAGCATCGCTTCATTGGTAAACTCTTGCGCTGGACCATATTAGGAAGGCAGGACACCAAGTGGCATTTTTCACCCGGCAATCACCGCATTTGCTTATATTTCTGGGATCGCCTTCAATCCAACATATGTGTCCCAACCGCTGCTGAGTCCACTTGTCTTTGTTGTTTCGGCAGCCACCTTCTGGAATTGGAATTAAGTATTGGCGGAGAGAATGTAAATTATGTTAGTTGACATCACTGGTGTTGGAATGGAGCACTAGGTAGTTTGTGGTGTTGAGCCACATGAGAATTTTGCAGATCTTGAACTGATATGCGTTCTTTATTTGTGTTCGAGCGTAGACCTGTGCAGTTAAACGTATACTCGCGACATAGTTTTTCCCTTTTTCCAACTTTTCCCCTAATGCTGCCTGCGATCTCTCCTCTGTTCCCTCCACAACCGCTGTGCAGACAGAAGCGGCGATCCTATGACGATAGTTCAGCCAGAGAGATTCTCGAGTTCTACGTTAGTGATGGGCAGATGTGATAAAAGTGGCATGTCCTTGTGAGGAAATGCAGTCGAAACTATTCACCAATTATTGTGCACGTTAAAAAGTTGTTTTGGATGAGGCGAATTTAGTGCCTAAATTGATTTTTGTTTAAGGAACCCATTATCCATGTGTTTATTTGACAGTGGTGTGTTGTCAGTTTGACCATCGTCAATTCGCCTTTTCGCGTGGAGTGGACGAATCATATCAGCCATTCATCAAGGTTTGTGTCCCTTCAAATCAGTCTAGCATTGCCCATCGCAGGTCAGCACTTCTTGTGTGTTGTTTTGACATGGTATTCGGCTGATAAGATTAATATCGCTGCGCTTTTGCCGTAGGTTCACTTTCCACTGTCTCTAATGCAACCCTCGTGTTAATTCCTGACGAGGTTATATGACATTCAGGTATAAAATTTGACGTTCAAGGCGTTTTGAAAGTAGTACAAATTGTGTACTTCTCTAGTTATTATTTATAATTTCCAATCTTGATTAAAACGTTACCATTGCATTTACTGGATATGTCCTAATTGAATTTGCCACACAGATCCTGTAAGAGTTTGTTTTCTGCATAGACAACAAGTACCATTGCCTTTGGGGCGGCAGCAGCAGGGCCAGCCGAGTTACAGGGTGTGCAAGGAGAGAGTGAAATGAGAGGCATCTTCGGTTAGCTGTCGATTTCGACAAAACGGGGGCGGAGGTCGTTGTGTCCAGCAGCGGATTGGTGGAGAGGTGGGAGAGGAGGTGAAAGCTGAGCACCGCAAGTACGTGTTGAAGGAAGAGATGAGAGTGATGAATAGAGAAGTGAATGTGGATAAGGATGACATGAAGGGAATTCGCAGAGCAGTGTAGATCTGGTGTCGCAGTGAACAAAATGGCACATAGATAACAAAGTGTGTTTACCCATTTGTGCACGTAAGGGATATATTCCTCTTTTGTCGGATATAACTGTCCCCCAGGTGGTAAGTGGGGTTATTGAGGAGGAGCTGAAAAAACTGAACTTTTTGGATGATGATTTCTGGGAGTTCAAGCAATTCTCAAATCACTCAGCATGCTCACTTCAGAAGTATGAACATGCAATGTCTACTTATTTTATTCTTCGTGGCGTTACGCTAATGCATCTGGACTAGTCGACATTTTGGCGAGGTTCACTATAGATTGCATGATGTCAAAAACGCATTCTTGTGAGCTCATAACCTGATTTCGTTTTATAATTTGAACATTTTGAATTGGATCTTATTTTTGGGTTACTACATGTGGCATTTGTTGGAAGTCATTGTCGTTGTGGTTTTGTGCTTTTCTTTGTTGTTATATTACCTGTTGGTGGGTAAAACTAACGCGTTGCGCCTAGTGTCACATATTTGCGACAAGTGTTTTCCCCCAA
>NW_020170738.1:0-14017 GCF_000524195.1 Echinococcus granulosus | reverse complement strand
GCAGCAGGTGAAACACATGACATCTCTACCACGGTGTCGTCGGTGATGCAACAACCAACACGACTGACGGAAGTGACATCAGGGCTAGCTGAAGTGTCTGCTGCTGTTCTTTTAATTAAATACTGTAACGTAGAGTCACCTCTGCAGTTTGTTTACAATAGCATCTCCACCAGTGAAATGGCCAAGCCCTTGACAACGGATAGAGCGATTATGACAGCGGACGGCTTTGAGCCGAAAGTTACTACTACACCTGCGCCTGCGAAAGTTGTTCTTACACTAGCCAAGTCAGAAGTGTCCTACGTTCCTGAACTTCACACGACTGTGTCTGAAGGAGCGATTCTGAAACCTGCAATGAGAGCCGTTGAATTGCAGGCAACGACAACATCCGAATCATTGCTCTCTTCACCCAAGCGTCCGCTGATGCATTCGCTGGAAGTGCAGGCACTGATGTCGCCTAGTCAAGCCGAAACGACAACTCACGTTACAGAGGTACCACAGAGTCTGATTGTCACATCGATTGCAATTCCGCATCGCATTACTACGTCAACGGCGACCATGACTGAGGCGATGATTGAGCCCGCAAAGCCTATTGTATTGCACTCTGTTCCACCCACTGCCACAGCAACACCGAAGTCGGAAGTGACGTCGAGTTTCCTCAGACCAGACACCGTTTTCCCATCGCAAGCACTTGAACGTCCAACTGAAGTAATTACAAGTGAATGGATTTTGGATCATACGGACGCCGAGGCTTGGGCGCCATTGAAGGAAATGTCAGGCATTGTATCATCAGCATCTGAAGCACCACTGCCGAAGACTGTTTTACAGGATATCAGTGTTTTAACTGAGCCCATATTTTCCGGTGTAAACAGAGGAACACAGACAATTGTGTTTGCTGAGCCAATGCCTCTTATTGAAAAGGAAGAAACCGTTACAGTTAGCTCAGCTCCACCAATTGAGGCGACATCTGAGCCTACTTCAGTTAGGTTTGGCGCGATGGAGACACCACTTCAATCTCTTTGCGAAGGCAGTATTACCAGTGTGTTAAGCGAGCCAGTAGTTACAAGCCCGGATGCACAAACAACAGAAGATTTGGAGCCCAAGATCATGTCAACACAATATTTCTCTAAGGGCACAACAGTGAATGCATCTGCTCAAGTTACACACATTTCTGAACAACAAGTGGTCGTGACTGAAGATATCACCTCTTTGAAGATGAAATTGCAGACTGTCGGAGTGCAGGCAGCTGAAAAACCCGAACCCGAAAAAGTGGTACCAACTCTCTCAACTGTGACAACCGTAGGAGTGCAGGCTCTAGCACTACCTGGCTACGTGGAAACGATTTCGCATATTGCAGAAGGGTCGAAGACGGAAGTATCACGACCAGTCAGTAGGTCAATCGCCATCATGACAGACGTTTTCATTGAGCCCAAACGACCTACTGTAGTGCATGCTGTCCCACCAACTCAACCACTCGAACCTTCTACCACTGCAATTTCCAGTGGTTGCAGTCCAGACTACGCCAATGTGAGCATTACAGCTCCATCAAAGGAGGTCCTCACCACTACGTCTTCAGTGACTGAACCTTTAACACCGAAAGTCCCCACACAGGTCATTAGCATGGTTACCGAACTGTTACATTTAAGTGTTGACGCGTCGACAGAACCGATGAAGGTAGAGGAGCCAGAACCACTCATTGAAAAAGAAGAACGTACGTCCGTGGCTCATGCAGCACCACCAACAGAAACTGCACCGATTGTCAGTTTTGTTAAACTTGGTCATTCGCAGACGCCTCCTGCTTCAAAAACATCAAACTCTGTCTGCACTTCTACAATGACACTTTTGGAAATTGCTCCACAAGCAACTGATGTTGCTTATGCAACTCCTCCTCACCCTCCCGCTCCTGCTCTTGAAAAGGCAGAGGTAACTGATAAATACATGCAAACGCAACCACCACAAGTTGCTGAATCGTTGACCATGACGGAAGTCAGTGTTGTTAAGTCAATCAACTTGCAGACCGAAGAGAGCGAATTTATTTGGGAAGAGGAAGTTCCCACCTACCCTACTATGAAATACAATGCCGTGGAGACTATTTTGATGCCTTCAAAACATCGCAGCATTCAGTGCTCGCTAATTGATTCGCCGGCAGAATCAATTGAGCTAACAAGGAGTCCTGAAGAATTTGCCTACGAAGAAGTTGAAGTGAACGAAACGTACTATAAATTCACTGACACTCAAGTAGTGGAAACGCAGACGGAGAGAGTACCATTGATGCATTGGGCAGAGTTCAGCCCAAGCACTGGGTTCAGCAGTATGCAGTCAACCCGCGAGTTCTACGAATTGTTCAGAAGTGTGAGAGCATCCACATGGGATCGATGTGTCACTGAAGAACTGGAGGAATATTTCTCCAATGTTGGCTATTCGATGATGAACACGGACATATATGATGAAACTTTAAGTAGAGGTTACCTAAAGGAGTACTCATCTGCGGTTGAGGAGGTGGAGAAGTACATGGGCGCAGAGGTAGGTATACAGTTCCCATACGAAACAATTGTTCATGAGCCCTTCGAGTACGAAACAAGCACTAAGAGTGAACAAAGTGTGGAAGAGTCATACACAATGCGTCGAAGACTGGGTCAGATAAGGGAAACCGAATCCATTGCCCTTCCAACAACCAAAGACTTCGGCGTTCAAATCAAGCTGGAACCTGAGACTAGTGTTACGGAAAGTAGTGTGATTGAAATAAAGAAAACGGACCAAGTCTTCGCCTATCAGCAGCCAGTAGAAAGTAAAGCAATCACCATTGACCGGGGTCATCAGACCGAACTCGATTCCACTGTGACGACTTACCATATGCAGAAAACGGACACGGAAACTGCTTACTCACATATAACCGATGTGATACACGTGGTGGACGAACCGATGTACGTCAAGACCCAGGTTTGCATTTCCACTGTGACAGAGGCGTCACAAACGGAACCGCTTTCTTATGATTACCTACGCCAGCAACTTGAAGGTCTATCAAAACCGGAGGCGAAGTCCTTCCGTCATGACTGCCTGCATGATTTGGACATCATGACCTACTTCTTCGACCAAGATGCTCATGAGGAAGAATACCTGCAACGAGAACAGGAAAACTACCTTGTTTTGCCGATGGGACAGCCTGAGTAAGTTAAATCATTTAACTACTGTTGTATAGAATAAATTGCGATAACCATATCTACCCCAAAACTTAAGTGCCCAAAATTTCATTTCATTCCATGATGAAGTTGACCTTGATAGCATAGAGACAAGCTCATTTAAAACTTTTGGAAAGTCTTAAGTCGGATATCATAACAAGTTTTTGTACTGGATTTTTTTCTATCTTTTCAACAGAACTGAGAAATTGCCGATCACGATTCGCCAGCGCATTGTCGAATACGAGTTGTGTGACATGATGACTCAGATTGACGCAAGAAGTTGGAACGACATCCGCGAGGTAGCTAGTCCGATCACAGGGCTGTTTGCTCCAGTAAGCTTTGCGATTCGTCAGGGCTGGATTCAGCTGGGTGGACAAAATGAGTACATCGATCCAACCACCGGACACGCCATTCCACTCGAGACGGCACTGGCACAGGGCCGCATCCGATTCGCGAACACTGCCTCCCCCAACGGCAACTTTACATCCTCCCTTGTCTACATTGAGCGTGAATCTGCAGTACAGGAAAGAGCAGATGCCACTTTCGTGCTCAACACTGTAAATAGGGAATACATCCCAATACGCCAAGCTCAGTTGGATGGACTGATACGTAAAGATGAAAATCAAGTAACCTGGGTGTTGAACAGTCTTGACAACACATGGATAACAGCCGAGGAGGCCATTTCGCAGAATATCCTAAAAGTTGATAAGATCTACGATCAGGAGAGTGATGAAGAGGTGATGTGGCGGCAGCAACCGAGTGTGGCCCGCGCTTATCACGTGACAGCTATCAGACCAGGTGGTGAACCATGTGAGTGGCTAAGACCGGAGGACGCAGTACGACTCGGTCTCTTTAACAGACAAACCGGTGATGTTGCTGTTGATTGGCCTTCACGCCCATCTTATCAGCCATTTGAGAGTGGCAAAACGCCACCGCCAGAATTTGCCGTGTCTCAGTGGTGCAACTTCCTCACAGCCCGACAAGCGGGATGGATTCGATTGGTGCCCGAGATGAACATCAACAAATGGATACCTCTCAGTCAGCCAAGCGGATCTGGTGGCAATAGACGCCTGTTGTCGACATCAATCAGTCTCCTTTCAAGCAGAGCTGGAAGACCCGATCAAGATCAGTCGGATCTCTACAGACGAGATGATTACCAAAGAAGTGGACGTCCTCAGGTTGTAGTCAGACAGTATTCCCCCTACGCACCTGACACGATGCACAGTCATCTTGGAAGCGGGTCTCACTCACCTGAATATGAAACAGAAAGTTCGAGAACTCCACCATATTTAACTGAAGTAGGTGAGTTTGAACACAGTGAGGTCTATGTCCTTTCGTCTTCCCATCACGGGCACATGGAAGTCTCCGGTGAGCAAATATCGCATCAGGAAGAGCATTCAGGAAGTCATCGAACGTTGGAAGTGGGAGATGGTCAATTTTACAGCTACCCCGCAACTAGTTATCCGTCAGATGGACCTGTAAGCACGGTTCGGCATGAGTTCGAAGAGATTCACGCGTATGAGGACTCTAGTCGTGGTCACTACAGCGGAGAGCAATCCTCAACGTGGTCTAGAAGTCAACATTACACAGGGCAAGTAGGTGAACAGACCAGGTACTCAAGAAGTGGCTTAATCAGTAGGTATTCGGACAGTGATCAAAGGCGATGAAGAGGCTGTCAGCCACCACCTTCAACAAATTTTACTTGTAAGATTGATTCGGTGAACATTAAGAAAGCGTGCAACTCGCAGTTTCAGGAAGTGTTATGTCGTAGCCTTAATCTCACCCTGTTACAGAGAACTGAAAGAATCTCTCTGCCTGGAATGTTCCATACACAAACGCAGCATGATTTGTGCTTCATTTTAGAGACCCTTATAACACTTTTGCACGCAAATAACCGCATTCATAGTGCTATTTATGCACCTTTTCTTATTGCCTAATCTTGTCATTCTGATTCTAACCTTCGTTATACTATCATCTAGTATTAATGAATTTCGAATGTGGATTGCAGACATCCCCTATGTGCTTCCATTAATTAATTGGATGGAATAACAGACCTACTTTTAGTTGGCTTCTAGCGAAAAATTGGTTACATTTCGCCTCACATTAAACAGCTACAGGGCCCGTGATTCACTGACATGCATAGACTTGAGTGCGTTATGCGGAAGATGTCAGCGTCAAATATGAAGCGTTCTGTATGTTTGTGGCATGCGACAGACCAAGTTTTGTGACAAACAGACTAGTTAGGCTTAAACTGACAAGGTGAGTGCATAACGTTCTCAACCTTTAATCATTATGCTACAAAAACGCTTTAAGAAACTTGATGCCATCTAGACTGTGGGGGTGGATTCTGCGTTAAAATCCTAGGTGCGAAGGTGCTACGAAACTATAGCTGCTCAAATTATAAAATTACTTAGACTAGGATCCGTGTACACCACAGATGAATAAAATTATGGAATTAGAAACTTGGAAATACCCAGAAAAAATGTTGAGCATTACCACAATCGTTATGCCAAGCAGTGAATTAGTGTTTAGTTAAACAAACTGCTTTGAATTATTCGTTAAGAGTTACGACTAAAGAATTTTATTAAACTGATGTTTCTTTCAGGCAAAACGTCTTTTGTCTAAATCCTTGGTACGCACCCCAAATCTTTGGATGGTTGAAAAGTGATTTGCTAGTTGAAGCAAGGGGTCCTCTCTTAACCTAAGTGCGCAGAATTAGCCCCTGAACACAATCTTTAAAGTCATGCATTTTGAAAATGTCAGCACAGTACTTATCTCGTTTGGTATGGTACGCCCGAGGCCGCACCTTTTACGGTCAACTTCGCAACAGGCAAATTTGCTCACCTCAAGAACATGATAAGGGCAGGCAAGTTAATACGTTTTAAGTCGTCAGTAGTGAAGTGTTGATAATTTGTAGGAATAGTAAGGAGACTGCTTATTTGGTTACAAACCGACTAAATGGTTTGGTCAAAAAGTTATTCGGCTCATATGTGTCTTCTCTAATGCTCTGAGTCAGATACAAGTGGAGTACCGCAATGTCTTGGAGATCCCAAGTGGTATGAAATCCATCATTGACTCTTCTATTGTATCGTCAATATTGTGGCATCTCGAATGCCTTTGGAAATGGAAGAAGTGACAACTAGCGAAGAATGCATGTTACTGAAGTATGGAAAGTCTGGGGGCGGTTACTGTCAAGGTCCAGAGGTCATTCCGCCCGGCGAAAGTGAAAAGGCCGGGCCTTTAGTTCTTGCAAAACCGGAAAGAAAAGTTAAACATCTCTTTTTGAACCTTGTATCTGACGCTTTCCTCAGTCAACCTTCTGTGTCGGCCACCACGACGCAACCGTTACTGTACGAAAAACATCCATGAACCAACCGCGCCAGCCATCGAATTCGCGTGCACCTAAAAGATGTTTAAACGCAGGATCTGGAGTTTCGTCCTGTTTGGGAACTTTTTTGGGGAAGGGGAAGTGCTCAGGCCATCATGTAAGTTCATCGCTATTCGTAAGAACATTGGCCTAAAAGCAGGTTCATCCAATACGTGACGGATTTAGAATGGCTTCGTGACGATGCGGTTTCCTGTCTCTTCCTCCTTACTACCATCTCACCTTAGTGCTGCCCAGCTTTATCTGTCAATTTGGGTTCTACCCAGCTAGTCGAGAAGTGAAGGTATCGCGCGTTCACCTCATTTACATCTTCGTACAGGTGTCGTAGCTGTGCAACGAGCTTTTCCACATGGTTCATGGATACAGTTAGTGTCGATTTAGTTCTCAATAGCATTCCTGCGGAACACGATACTGTAGTAGTTGCCGAAGGTAGCCGCCACTTTCACCCTTTTAGTTAGGGATCGGCAAAAATTTACCCATCCTTAGTATTTGGCCTTCTTCCATCACGTTTAAGTTTAGCCATCAGTAACGGAAATCAGGATACTTATCCTTTAGGACGGCTGCCACCAATGTAGCGCTCCGTGTCGATGTAAAGAAAGGTCTGGAGTCCATGCCGCTTAGTGGAAGATTGATTTTGGTGTCTTAAGACCCGTGGAACCAAAACAGAGTTGAACAAATCACCAAATTGTTACGAGAGAGTATAAGTGCCCACTGATTGGTGTCTTTGTTACGTGAGGTTTACATAAAATTTAACGACCTCAACAATGTGAGAGGTATCTAGTATTGTACCATTCAAGTAATGGATTCGCTTAAGCTACCATTTCTCTCAAATATTACTGCTATTAGCGGTAGCAGGCCTGAGTAAACAAGAAGGCGAAGATCAAATCTCAAACACAAGTTAAAAGTGTGGGGCACTTTACCCTAAAAGAATGTTTTTTAACATAATGAGAATAGGTAAAATAACCCTAAGATTGTGTATGCTGCAGTTAGCTCTCGTATACATAAATTATTTTTGAAAAAGTGAAAAATTTTCACTCGACAGTCACATCAGAATAGTCTGAAGAGAAGGTGACCTCACTCTAGATACCACTGTTTTCTTTGTTGCGTTGGTCCCCTATCTTGCCTCCTGTGGTGGGTGACCTGGAGAACACGGGTAAGGCCTAGGTCACACACATTGCTCGCCCGCAGTTCGTGCTACCTGTATACGAAAATCCTAGAGGGGCCAGTATCTGTTCATTTGTTGAGTGAGAACCTGTGAAACGCTGCAAGGCACTGCCGGAAGAGGACCGATTTCAACAAGAAGATGTCGCCCGACTCCTTCTCTTGCCTCGAGGTAGGTCTTGTCCCCCTATAGGATCGGAAGGTTTTTACGGTGCATGTATACAATTCATAGCCTTACTACATTAATATAAATCATTAGCTGTTGGGTACTAGCTCTTATTGATAGTTCTTAAGCTTTCTGAATTTCATACCTTACAAGCTGGATAACATTTTTGAATCGCAATCGTTCAATTATCAGTTATTCGAGTCATCAAATTGCCTATTCATTCGAAACATTCCCGTAACTCCACGTCCTTATGCTATCCTCATAACATGCTACTCTAGATCTATTCCGCCATGATCGTCAACTTGATTCACATATGAAAGATACTAAACGTGCTTGTAGCAATACATACACTATGTTTGAATGTGAAATAGAAAGACCAAGTAGTTAAAATAACTTGTCAATAAATGCTTCATGAATTGTGCTGGAGAATAGAATTATTAATCATGTTCTTAGGGATATATAAGTGCAGCACTCTGAGACTTCCCTTCTTCATGCCAGAGCAGAATATGTTCTGCCGACCTACAGGAGGGCTTGGGTACTACTGACACAACCCAGAGACTAGGCCGCCTAGCGGAGGTAAAATAGTCGAGCCCCTAACTGCCCTTTTACCTGAACTGAGGACTAAAGCATTAAATAAGGATGTATGTTAGTTATTGGGATAATACGTTCCATACTTAGCCAAATTACCTTTTAAACTCTGAAATTCAGACTAAAGGGCACTTGAAAACGGGTACTGCTAGATTTGGGCTGGTCGATTTCTTGACTACTAGACTCATCCATGTTCAGTTATAGTTATTCGTCTTGCCTCCTCTTGAACTATCGGTTTGGTCTGGATAATTATAAATCGTATATTTTTTTAGACCAACGATTGCAGGTACCTTGACACGTTTCAAGAAATTTCGTCAATTGAGAATTTTTTTTCGGTAGGTAAAGCTCTGTATATTTTGAATTTAATGCATTAAATTGTTTGAATTGTAGTCGAGACATAAACCGGCTTCTGTATTTACGGTAATGCTGGCAAATAGTCTAAATTGGGACCAGAACTAAGTCTTGGTTAAATCATTTTCTAGGAACTTTCGACTAGAATATCCGACTGCTCCGTCACCACTGCCTTGACCAAAAACTCATACAGGATCGCGAATGAGGTAACCGTGACCTCCCGAACATCCTAGCATTGATGTTATACCATACGAATTTACTTCTTATTATTCTCAATTCGTTGCCAGAGTTCGGAGGAGGAATTGAACAAGGCCTGGAATAAAGTGAGAAGCAGTGCCCTAGCTACACAATACCATGTGAATGCTGCCGCTGAATATCATCAGGTAAGGCTCAAAGTCATTCTTTACTATTGCTATCACAATCTTTACCAGGCTACACGCTCCATTTTATCCATAGGAAAAGGCAATTCACTAACGATTCGCGACAGTTAAAACTTTTTTCAGGTTCTTTGCTTCATTGTATTTGATTGTTTTGTAATCCAATGAATCACAAGTAGGTCGAAAGGTGACCAAGCTCTTTAAATAAAATTAACAAATTAAGCATATTAATAATAGATTTATTCCGAGAATTTACGTTTTTATTTATTTGGCTCTAAGTGATAATAGGATGTTTTTAACACCAGAATTAATAATGCACTCTCATACGATCCATGTAAATTTGGTCATCAGTCGCAGTGCAAGTGATACGGGTAGAAGCGGGTTGTGAGCTTATATGGAAAAGCTGAGTTGGTCTTGTAACGCCCCGAATTTTTCCTGTGAATGAAATAAGCCACAATACTATTGCGGAATATGTATTGCTGGCGTAGAAAAGGGATGGAGGGGCCACTGGCATGGCCCGGGAGGCTATGCCGCGCAGCGGAAGTTCAAAGGCGGAGTCTTAAGTGCTTACGAAACTAGAATGAAGGATTAATTAAACAATCAAAGTACTACATAACCCTTCTCTTGAGCGTCGTCCCTTGGTCAGCCTCCCGCGTCGATGCTGTAGGTAGAACACTCACGATTTAATCTCTCCAGTCATCAAATTTGCCTGCAGCTGAAAAGATATCTGCTCGCAACGTCACTACTTCGTCTTGGCAATTTCACTAGATCTGGAGTTGCTTCCCGTTTGGAAGCTGTATTGGAGGAAGAGGAGATGTGATCTCCATCTCGTGTGTTCGCAGCCATTTAATATACGACGGGGGATAAAATAGTTCCATGTGGATAAGGTCTCGCACCTGTTTCTCCTAGCCACTTTGTTCTCACCTCAGTGCTGCCTAGCCTTATCTACCAACTTAGGTTCTATCCAGCTACCAGAGAGTTGGAGGGGATATTGCGTGTTCACTTGATTGACACCCTCATACAGGTCCTAAAGACGGCTCCATCGCGAACATTTTCAGATGCTTCACGGCCACGACCAGTGTCGCTCGCTTTAGTTGTTAATAGCATTTCTGTAGAATACGGACCTGGGATAGTTGCCGATGGCAGGCTCCATTTTCACTCCTTCTGTTAAGGATCGTCACGGATTCGCCCACCTACAGCATATACCCTTCTTCCTCCGCGTTAAAGTGAAACAGTCAGTGATAGAAAATTGGGTTGTTGTCCCTTAGGATGGCGTTCATGTTCTTCTGCCACTGATACAGCAATAAGAGTTCTTCCTGAAGTGGAAATAGTTCAAATACTAGAGCTGAATATCTATTGCCAAGGCACGGAAGGGCTGGGGGCAACTAGCCGAGCGGCAGAAGTACAAAGGCAGAGCTTTTGTTGCCTACCAAATTGAAATGAATCGTTAAACATATATTCAAAGGATTACAGGTCCCACAAACACAAATTTTCTGGAATATTTGGTTTTTAAAGAATTGACTATGTATTTTCAATAGGATTATGAGGACACCAACACATTCTACCAGAATTTGTCAAGGGTATTTTGACAAAAGGAATATCATTGTATCAAAGGTGTCACACTTCCACCGAATTTAACTTTATACCAACGACCAAAGAAAGTGAATTTGGCTACATCAATCCCAATGGGGCTGGAAGTTATTTGAATGTTCTAAAAACCAATAAAGTAATTATTATTCAGGGCCGAATGGATGGTAGATAACCACTTTGAATCTCCTCTAGTATAATTACAGCCGTTATCCTGTTATTCATAAACATAAGATTTACTCAAAACATTTTGCTTCTCACGCTTTACCTAACATCCCTTTAAAAGAGTTTGGGTTGAATAATATGCAAAAATCTACTAACTTTTTAGTTTAATTTCAAATGTGGTCGCCTTCGTTACCTGCTGAACCAGTCCTGGTCTCAAATGGGAGAGAGCACGAAAGGTTATAGAGATCCAGACTCGACAATTTTTTCAACAAAAACTGCAGATTTTGGTAGCTTTTTGCATGTAAGCCGTAATACATTTTGGAGTAACATTAAAGGACACTTTACGCATTCCTTGTAATTCTCGTCAGCTTGATTTGATCACAGTATGCATTTATGTACTGTAAGGCAAAAATTGGCCTCGATTTAGGCGAATCAAAGTGATTGAACGAATGAGAAATTTTTGTACATCTTATCAACAGCATATTATTATATACAGATGGATTATTAGAAAATGCTTGTTTTTATTAGCTAGATTCATGAATATTTTTATTTAGGACAAATTAGGTGAAATTAAGAAACATCTAACTGAACTGGATCGCCTGCGTATCGTCTCGAAGTCAATTACGCCATTACACAGAGCAGTCCAACCACCTGAGGCTGCAAAAGAATTTGAGGGTGTTATTTTGTGCGATTTTTTGGATGAGTTGAATAAGACATACCTCAGACGAGGCCAGCGCGTAAAGGTGCTGGAGACAGGCCGACCGACAGTGAATACGAGTACTGTGACTACGGACGAGCCTCCTCCGCTGAAACCCTACTGGATCGTTCAGAGTACCACTCAGGAGAAACCAATCAAAATTCCCTCCGTTTATGTGGGACTGACAAAAGACGACTCAGATAGCACTGATCGTGCTCTCTGGTAAGGGATTCAGAATTGGCACGTACTTATTGTGTAGCATTACTTTATTTGGATACATTTGTTGGTTTTCCTAGCATCTACGAACAATTTTTCGACTCGTGGAGTGATCAAATCGACGAGTGGTTGTCCACCGGAGTTTTGCATTTCATGTCATTTCTTGATGAGGTAACACGAAATAAGGTAACTGAGATATACTATATCCTACTGAACTATTCGCAGGACTTGTGCTTCGAAGATCCTGATAAAGTTTCACATCTTCTGACCGAATTGGAGTTGTCGTTTCCCCAAAAAGAGGGCGCAGAGACGAATGATGAAGTGTGGAATAAAATTGCCATGGTTAGGGCGGAATTACAAAATCGTGAAGAAGGTACTATTTCATTACCCATTTCGGTACAACATTTTAATTTAGTCTCGCAAACATGTTTGGAGAACTCTACGCCAGCTACAACTCAGCAGTTGGATGGATATTTTCTAGTTTTAAAGAACTTAAAAGTGAGTTTTATACGAACATTGCAGTGACAACCAGATAGCGATAGGCTTCAATCCATTATAATACGGAGCATTAAGAAATTGTCATTACGTTAATGCACGGTCTTTAAATGCGATTCTAAGCATATACGAATCCACGGCTCTTGAACGTATGCTTCTTGAATTAACTTCCAGGAGCAAATGAGATACTACAATTCAGCGAAATCTCGTTTCCGCAAAGAAAAGTACGCCGACGACTCGGCAATGGAGCAAACTATGTAAGTGGATAGAGACTCTCATCTTGGTACTTCTCTATTTAGGCAAAGATTTGAACAATTTGCTGCCGAGGTGGAACATCTAGCTTCGGAGTTAGAGAGGGTGCGAGATGAACTTTCATCTCTGTCGACGGTGCAAAGGTTGCAGGAAGGGCTGGATCACGGTTTGTCAAATATCGCCTCCGATTTATATGACAAAAGTGGAGGTCACGTGGTTTTGCAAAGAGAAGAAACCAGTAGTTTTGAAAGCTTGCATAGGGAATTTGAAGAACCCTGGCACCGGATACGAAGAACGGCAATCGAGGTTCAACGGATTGTCAATGTGAACGCACTTAAGACCCGGAGAACTGTTGGGAAAGATAGGGAAAGTGATTTGAGTAATACTATGACGCCTTTTGACAGAGTCTGTGATAAATGTCAGGGCCGACTGCATACCAGTAAGTACTCTGAAGTGATAAATACTGCTACGATGACATCGATAAGTGTTTCAGGACACGTACCTTTTGAAGACCAAATGAAGGCATTCACGCCCAGGGATGCAAAACTTGTCGATAAAAGAGCAAAGCCAATTGGAAAAATAAACTTATACGGGAGATGTAGGAGCGAAACGATTTATTTATCCGAAGGGAGCGAATGTGAAGAGAAAAGGGATCAAATCATTGCAATAAAGGAAAGAGGGGTAATGAGAAAGTCAAGGAATGCTATAGAAAGAAGAAACAACAACATAAACTTGAAAAACAAAAGTGTCATGGTTAGAATGCAAGACGCAGAAGAAGCCGCCTCCATAAGGTGGCCGAAAGCAGAACAGAGAACAACCGCGACGCAGACAATGGTCTTAGACTTGCAGTCGATGGGGATTTCAAATATGTCAGGACATCGTTTGATCAAAGATGCAGGCATGTCAGCCATGCCTGTAGCAGATTTCTTCAACTTGGAGACCCAGGTCTCCACATTGATTGCGACTGCAGGGAGCCAGACATTGGAGCAACTTTCCTTGGTGCCTATCACTGAACCGAAAATTGAGGCCACTCCGATGGCAGAAAGTGCTATTAAGGCTAGTGGCTATTCAGCTATCTATAGCGCCCCACCAGTGAACAGCAGGCTCATTTCTACTGGAGTAATGTCATCGATGCCAGTGCATCAGTGCATATACAAAAATTCCCGCTACCCCTATACTGCAGTAGCAACTGGTGCCACAAACACAAAATATTTAGAAGCTGCGAAATCGGTGAGGGCTGATGAAAACGAGGTTATTATAGTGGATAACAAAGGTAAAAATGATAAATGTACTGATGAGGCGATAACAACATCAGCATTAACACAGGAGCAAGTGATAGGTTCAATTTCGGAGCAAACATTACCAGGTACAAAAATAGGGAAAGAATTGGGGATAACAGCA
>NW_020170739.1:11652-13910 GCF_000524195.1 Echinococcus granulosus | reverse complement strand
CACAACTGGCAGCGCTTTACCTGCGTATCAATATCTAACCAGAGACTCCCACCCACGTTAAGAAGTACAAGGAGGAGTTATAGGGTAAGTAGTCAAATGGGGATGGATAATGAAGATCGTTTGACCCAATGCAAAGGTCCTTGGAATGATTCGGTAATGTGCTAATGTAAAAGCAAAGTTATTTATTAGCTAGTTTTGGATATTCTAATTCTACTAAAGTATTCTAGGCACTGATTATGGTAGTATATTTTGCCCATAAATTTTGTGGAATGCTGTCTTTGCACAATGCTTAATGTAAAACAAATTTGTAATAAGCTTCGAAAAACAAATAACAATCAAATTAAGCAATTGAAATAAGTTTAAAAGAAAAATACGCACATTTTCACTATTTATTAACCAAAGTGTATATTTGACGCCAAATACCCTTCAAATGAAATAGGTTGTGCCCTTATTTTACCTACGGAATGTCGTCAAGGCTATATTCAGGCTGGTAACTCTTGCACTGGAAAAGTCTCGAGTAATGCATAGAAGTAATAGGGGAGTATGAAGAAGCAGAAAGCACTAGTGAGCAGCAAAATCTTGTCCTTGTCCTCGCCAAGGTTGACAAATATCTCTATTTGGCAGGGCATTTGTAAAGGTTGTGAGTTAGCATTTAAAGGTTTTTAGAGTATTTTATTTGGGCTGTGGAACATCCGTATAAATTGTGCTAAAATTCTTACACTCTTTCCACAAAATTTTTTGGCTGACAGCTGATTCAGCATGGTTGCTGATTTTATTTCAGCAGTAAAACAAAGGGGAGCAGTTCAAAGCCACACGCAAGCACAAAACACAAACGTCATGTGCGACATGCTTAAGCTGAGCTTAAATAATGTAGTAGAAATATTGACGATTTTAAAGTGGACTTGCCATTTGCCTTTTGATTAAATGACTTGTGTATTCGGTAAAGTTGACTAGACTTGGCGAAACTCATTCCCAATTGGTAGAATTGAACACGCACGTGAGATGAGTCTTCGAATAATTGACAGCCCATGCCGTCAATGTTGACGAAGTCAACGCGGACATGCCATTTGCAATCTAGCAAATTAAATCCGTTTTTTTGGGAAGAAATAAGAGTGTAACTGAGATGGCACTTATAATAACTGGCAGCCCATTCCGATTATGCTGAGCAAGCCAAGCTAATTTCATTAAGATTGCAAAAAAAGCAACGTAAACTTGCTATTTGCTTTTGAGCAGAACAATTTTGCTTTCCGTTTTATAGATTGGATATGCCTACAAATATGTAATGTTGGATGAATTGGTCCCCAAATTGACATTGGCCACTGCATCACTGACGGCTCTTTTCGTAACATTAGCCAAACCCACTTCGTTCATGACAGATGTGATAAAATTCAATGCCCACTAGCCATTTGGGTTCTTTAAATTCCCTGTGAATGTGATCCCTAACCGAGACAGAAATGTTTAATTCCGCGCACTACAATTCGTTTCCACAAACACAGTGAAGAATATGGCAGTTACCTTTAATGAGTGCAGTATGCAAAATTGTTATAAATTCTGAGAATTGATCATACATTTGTGCAATTAAGATTACCATACAGAGAAAGTATACTTATTGCTGTCCTACCTCATTCCGCAATCTACGGTAGTAATCGTGAGAGCGCTTGGGCTAAAGAAAATCTCAGCTTCTCCCACCTTTATTGTTTCTCGACTCCTGTACAGGTAGGACTCATGTCACCTTCCTGCTGTGCAATGAAACCATTGATCACTTGGTCTTGCCAAAAGCATAGCTCTCCATATCTCGTCGATTGGTGGGTGTTGGAGATAGGTACAACACAGAAGAAGCGATACTGAGGCTGCGCTTTCCGTTGATGAACATCATAATCCGCTGCCCTTCAGCGCAGCAATTGACCATGTAGGTGACATCAGAATTGATCGACTTGAAAACGACCACCATGGATCTGCAACCGTATTCGTGTAAGCGTACGTGATATTCACTAGAAAAAATTGATGTCTGGCCTATATTTATAGCAATTTGGTAAGGCCTCATAGGCAAGGTAAAACAATTGATGTTAAATACATGGGGGACGTAGAGAGCAGATGTCAAACCATATGAGGTGAATTACAATCCTCTATTTCACTGGATGGCCTTACTTTTTGGCAAATGTTCATAAGAAGTGTGAATGGCATCTGGCATGCATTCACTCATTCATTCGTTCCTTCATAGTTGTTGCCATAGATCGACCGGTAGGAATGGCTAAGTC
>NW_020170739.1:9664-11552 GCF_000524195.1 Echinococcus granulosus | reverse complement strand
TGCAAGCATTTTATNAGGGGATTCGATTTACAAGGAGTGTACCTTGCGAGGGAAATACCAAACATATACACTGGAAATTGGCGATCGACAGGAGTCAATCCGCATTTGACATGGTGGATTCGACGTAGTCAAGTGTCAAAATGGCTAAGATGTCATGAAGATAGCCATGCTGATTGCTACAGTTCCCCGTTTTCTAATTTAAAGCAACATTATCATTTGCCTCAGAAGGATCACGGAACTAACCTGCCCTAGGTATTTTTCTCTTGATCTTCATACCTTGCATTGCATTCGCGCATAAATAAGTGTGTTTTGCCGAGTACCTCATGCGCCAGACAATTTTAGGTGAATAGAACAGAACTACTTATTAATCATTTTAAAGTCACCCCAAAACGAAATATATATATAACAATTTGCTTGAAATTTAATTCTGTTTGTACAAACATCAGTTTGGCTCTCAGTAGAAACCTGACGCGTCCAGTTAGGGCAGCTTACCTCGGTTTATCACGACTGCTGATTGATTAAATAACATTATGCGAGAAATATGAATGCTCGCCATAGTGGTGCAATCAAACCATTGCTACAGAGGTCCAAGAGAGGTTTGGATTTGAGAAATTGTTTGGATAACTGTACAAGCTGAAGAGAAGTTAATGAGCACGTGCTGAGCAGCAAGCACACTGTTCTAAATCCAAAAAAATCTCTCATGATTTACAATGCAAAATATCAACGTAAAGATTGAAATACGTTCAAAAGGTAATGTCACCTTGTTAGAAGCAGATAAATTGAAAGCGCAAGCAATAATTGCGTTAAAAGTGGCACATGGATGCAGTCATAGTTATCGGCGTCTGCGGTGCTCATCACACCACCACGTCCACATCTAGCTTGACCATTGCTGATTTTAGGGTGGAATTTAGGTTTTGTAGGAGTCAAAAGAGGAGAAGTTGTGGGAAGATGGCAATAACACAGAGGAACTGATCCGCAAGAGGCGAAGCAGATGAATTATACCTATCAGAAAAGGCGGTGCGCCATTACGGGAAGGATGGGACAAATACATGAGTCGTTATGAGGGAGAGTAACGGACAGGATGCAGTGGAAGGGGTTGCTAAGCGGAGCGGCGTTGAGAGATGATGGATTCGGGACTGATGGGTATACACCCGTACAGATCATGAGCTGGATATCCGATTGAACCGAAGCGGAATAGAGCGGTGGCTGGTCCCCGATAAAGGAGATGAAAGTGGCAACATCGAATGCGAATTCAATAATCAAATCAGCTAGTTCTGTATTTACGGAAGAACTTAATAGAGGCTTACCGCCACTTATGACGGGTACCACGGTATCAACAACAAAACGTGCTATACTTCCCATTTCAATACTTTTACGTGCACTTAATGTTCTGCCTTTCATACAGGAGCCCTAAGTCACTTATAAATAAGGCTTATTCTTTTCGTTTTGACAATAAACGGCACCATCACGTCAAGCCTCAAGCAGTGTACTGGAGTTTGAAACAGTAAAGCAAATGGAGGATACTCCTGATCAGGAAACATCCACATTTGATTCTCGGTGGATGGAAAAGTTGACTTCTGCAAATTTCAGGACTGCTTTAGTGCTACGTAGGAAATCGGACCCAAGAATTACGCCTTAATGCGATTCCACACATATAGGAAATTTTACTACCCATATAGATGGGTCGGGTGTGACTGTTGATGACGGCTCCAATTTCTCCCAATTCTGGTGACTTGAGCTACGATTTGTCTTAATCTTCCTCGCTGCTTTTCATCACTATTCATTCTCTTCTTCTTTTCCTCTGGACGATTGTTTGCAATTGCAAAACTACTTTTCCCAGTCACGTTTGCTCCATTTTCTTCCTGCCATTCAGCGCCTATGTCACTCC
>NW_020170739.1:0-9564 GCF_000524195.1 Echinococcus granulosus | reverse complement strand
AAAGGGAGGTGGATGGACTAGAGAGCAGTTTGCGATGGATGAGGCCTTAACGAAGATAAGGAAAAGACAGAAAATTTATTATTTAACTAAAAAACCAATAGCCCAATAAACGAATCAACTAATTACCCATTAAGTTAACAAACGTGTTTCAACCGGGTCCGAAGTAAAGCTAGATATCTTGTCTGCTGAAAGTGTTTAAAGGGGAAAATAAGATGAATGCACATGCGTATACTCGTGGAAATGCACAGCTACACAAAAAGATCCTAGAATAACACGCAACAACTAACAGAGAGGGCATGCATTCGTACTCGTTCCTGTGATGTGCCACTTGATCTGACTGTCTAAAGGGCAAAATATGAACCTCAATAATGAAGCAAGCAATTAGAGTGAAGGGGCTCAATGCACAATGTTAACGAGTTACCCACTCGTGCACACACAAACAAAGCAACCTTAGACTAACGACTGGGAGAGAAATGCGTATTCTTACCAGTTTCTGCAATGGACCAGGTTTATAGACTATCTAAAAGGCCAAAGGATAGACATAGGCAATTGAGTAGGCATTGGTTCGGCTATCGAACGACTTTCAAACGATCAAGGTATCGAGTTACTCACCTTCCCTCCCAAGAGTATATTGGGAGGAAAGACGAAATAAGTGGGGTCTAGGATGAGCCAAAGCAGAAGAAAGGAATGAAAAGCCTAATTTCTGTCACAATGAGGAACAGCAGGCGATGAGTGATAAAGTATGGTCATTAGTAAGTTCTAGAGTAGTCTAATCTGTGTCTAGTCTGGCAAGTGGATAAGGGAGATGTGGACACATACAACAAAAATGGATCGAATTCACCAAAATGACACTGACGAAGAATGACGCAAAAGGAGGAGGAGGAGATGGGGGAGAAGTAAATTTGGCTTTAAAGGATGTCACGATGAAAAAACAAACCGGAGGTGGGAGAGAAAGGAGTCCTGGCCTCACTGAAATGCAACTTAGGAAGGTAAGTGCATGAGAATGCATCTGGCTATCAAAATCTGTTAGGTGCTGTCGAGACATGATGCAGGGTGAGGTGTGGTGATGCATGACGTGAGAGCCAATGCAGTAGGAGAAGAATGAGATACTCACAGAAGTAACACTGAACTGGAATTCGCGTACGAAAGAGGAGACAGGAGGATTTTGCCGCCTTCGTCTGTCCGAACATATCACTTGGCCCCACCAGTGCACACTGTACCCTAATATCTGCGCGACAGTGGGAAAACCTCCTTTTACCTCAACATCTTTCTAGCCCTATTCCAAATGGCAAATGAAGTAGCACTTGAATATTGGGCATGGAAGCAGGTACGAAGTATAAATGATGAAGCAAATGGCTTAGTCTAGTATAACCTAGTTAAGCCTAATCTAGCCCAACGTAGCTTGGCTTATTACCACGTTTCTACAATGAGCGAATGGCACAGCAAATAAACGTGATTCAGTACATCTGCTACTGATTTCACGTTTTGTAAAATGCAGTAAGAAGATCCGTCAAGATAATTGATTGCTATGACATTGGCAAATGTTAGTTTTTTGGTAAATCTTTCTAATCCTGTGCTTGCATAAATTCCCGCCCCTCACTATAGTGGAGGGTATGGGTAATTCGACCTCACCGGGGGAGGCAAAGAACAATAAATGTTCAGCTAAAAAGGGAAAAGAAGTAAACAAAGAGGAAAAAAGGAATGGGAAAGGCAGGGAACAATAGGGAATGAAATATGCGAATATGAACTGATGCTATGTACAGGGTGGGCCAATTAAGAACAGTTTTTATGATAAGGTACTGCGTTTTCATTAGGTTACTTCTTTCGTCTGTTCATCTGTTCATTCATTCCTTTATCTACCTCTCTGCCCATGCAACCGCTGTAACCATAAATTACAGAGAGAGTTGGAATAACTATGCATTCGAATGAACATGAGGTTGGCGCGCCTGCTGTGGGCATACAGACTTCTCTTGACATGTCCATTTAAAACCGCTTCCATCTGAGACAATAGCTGGGATGATGCAAGCAAATAAAGAAGGGGAAAAATAGAAAGCGGAAAAGAAGTTACCAAGGGAATAAGGGAAGAGGTGTCATGACTCACCCCTAATTTCTCTGAATTCCTTCCGTTCCCCATTCTTAGGCCATTCGAAGTGCTTAGAGCGTGGAAGGCGAAGGTAATGAAGATTACAATGGGCACAAACTGCTAGAATTAACCGAAACAGGAGGGAGGCACTGCTGGTGAACTGAATTGTAGGGAGAAGGACAGCACGTAGGATTGCGATGAACACCAGAAGACGTTGTGCATCAATCATGTCTCGCGAAATTTGTTTGAATTCTTCCCCGTTGACGGCACATGCCTCGTGTGGCGTGTCGCGTGGTCTACGGTAACGACGTTTCAGTTGTCCCAACACTTCATTTAGTTGGGATTTGACATAAGAATTTATTTGCTCCTGTGCCTCTCAACTTAACGGAATGTCTGGAACCAGAGTGCATAACGAAGTGATTGAAAACAAAATAAGCGTTGCTTTGGCACTTGTTCATGGCTCCGCCTACGATTTCGATCCCTATTCTGGTTTGGATTTGCATCAGAGCTTTTGAACGCCGCCGTGTTGTTTGGTTACAGCTGTAGCTATAATTGCATCCATCACCATAACCGCACCCACAGCTCCACAATTTCCAATGAGTCAATGATGAATTGCCTTTCCCATTGGTATCCCCTTTCACATTAACTGGAACGACTTAGTGAAGCACAATCATTGATGCAAAAAGTGAAAAGTGGGAGGAGAAGCGAATTGCATATAGATTAAGTATTATTTGCTAACCTTGGCACATATTTAAAGCGGTATTTCACTAAAGGTGGCTATCTAATGCGGATAGATGAATTCTGGGACAGTCACTACGGTTGATGTGGAGGCAATGCGTTCTCAGTCAGGTCCGTATCTTCGCATATCACAAGAAACTTGAATTTATTTCACGATCAAAGTGACTTGAGACAACAATCATTGACCAACTGCACCACTTGTTTGAAGTGATTTAAATATCTATACTTTTATAACCTTGTCATGAGCACGTTCTTCGAGAGTTATCAAGTCAGATTTCTAGTTACTAGGAAATACTAAACAGGATCGCGTTGATGGCAAAGTGCAGAGATGGCCGAGAGGTAAAAAATCTGACAATCGATCATCCCCACCTTGCTATGGGAAATTTGACACATTATTTTTGGCTGAGGGTGATAGAGATTTGGCTAATGAACAATCATGGGACAGGAGTCCTAGCAGCGTATGCTGAAACCGACCATCAGTATATACACGCTCAACCATTTTGGGCGATATGAATGTATCAGAATGGTGACCAAAATGGAATTCCAAGTATTAACAATCTTGGCAGTAGGCGCATACACACTCGGTGTACACATGCTGTGCACATATCGTCTGCATCAGAGATCTCACTTAATGAGGATTCATCCCTTTATGACTCTGCTTCGTAACTCGCCAGAACCGAGGCTTAACCATCTACACTGTTGCCCACGTCAACGTTCTTCATGAAGGCGTGGTTCATTGCAGCTGCGTGTCTCATTAAAAAAAAGTTGTTCTCAAACTGCCATCACTTAATCATTGCGGTAAGTTTCAAATCTATTTGCATTTATTTGTCCCTGTTAGGTGTAGCCAAAATCTGAAACTCGTCAATACCCAATGTCAGGTGTTTTTTATGTTTACAGGAGAGAAATAGGTAACTTGTTTCCCAAACTTCACGTAGACATTCCTTTTCCTAATCTCAAGTTTTTACAAGCATTATCTCTAGAATAATGTCAGTTTTATTTTGGAGTTTACTGTAACGAAAAGGAACTCTTATTCATCTGTTGAGGAAATACACTCCGCAAAGGGCTTGGCTAGCAGTCGGCCTTCTTGTTATAAAATTTATTTCCTTTTCTTAAAAGAGTCTCGAATGCGTAGTTACCTTCATGAAGACTGTTTATTTTACAAGGCACTAGTTACTGTGACAAATCAGCATACCGTGTCCTTTTATTGAAGCTCTGGGCACTAAATTTTGTGGTTTTTGCGTATTTTATTACCAGTCAATCAGTAAAGCAAGGTTTTCCCGATTCCCTGCGCTTAAGTGATACGACTGGCCGAGGAGATAGTGTTAGTCCTTGATGTTTTTTGATGGCATGCCTTCAGTTGCATTTAAGAGTATGTGAAAATATCCTCAACGGTGGCATAAAATCAAACAATGTAGGGTCTTTAGCTATGCTGGTTTCTGATAGTCAAAAGGAAAACAATAAGAGGGAAACGGAACTAAGGCTTTGACAATACATTACTAGGTGATATCAAGTTATGAATATTAAAAGCTATTTTTAACGAGAATCGTTAGAATGTTTTGAAAAACACATGCAGACTAGTAAAATTAAAAAAATGATTACTAAGAGCGAAGTTTTGCAGGTATTGCACCTTGCATAATATCGCAGAGATCTTCATCGCTCTCCCTATGGAGCTGTCAACTCGATCCTTACATTTCATCCTTGCAAATCCCAATTTGTCAAATATCGGCTGCTATGACAGCAGAAGCACGTGTCATCGTAGCAAACAATGAAGGAAATGATTTAAAGTTATTTTACTTAAATTTCTGATAAAGTGTGTTTTAAACATCTGGAAATAAACGTTTTTCATATTCAAGAAAGTCTCGTCAACTATTATAGGATTCGGCGTGTGTTTCCGGAATTCATTTTATCCAGCAAATGCAATTTAGTGAATGATTAGATCAAAATCCGAGATCCGAATGAAGCGCAACGAGTTCAAATCTACTAAATCTCCTAGTGTTGCCGGATATTTTCCTCCTCCTCCGCCTTCGTCAACCGTTAGTAGCAACTCACTCGCTCCTCCTATCGCTGCGGTCTCTGCAGTGGTTCAGAGCAGGACTATCTTACAAGGAATTAGTGTCTTTCTCCTCAACAGGGGCTGCAAACGCATTGCTCTCTTCTACGACATGCGTACCACCGACTTTGACATTCCCGAGACGTTGGCTACAGTTCCATTAACGCTTCCCATCTCACGAAAAAGGCAAAAAGTATTTCACTTGTTAACTAGTGAAGGTATTACATTGACGATAACTTTACTAATCTATTAGAGCCATCAGTACATCATGTCGGTAGTGAGCAATGATTTGTCAAACGCCAGAGCAGATTGCCCTAGTAATTCTATTCGTAAATCTTCCACTTTAGTAGCGTTGATACTAAGGAGTCAATCACTGGCTGTAAAATTCGTGGTGAGCATTCAAAACTTGACCAAAATTAAACAAGTGGTGATTGCACTTATTCAGGTGGTACCCATAGTTATGCTTAGTTACCATGCTTAGGTGCATGAAGCTCACTGTTGTCAGAAATTGGAGGCACATTGGCTGTCAATCGTTCGCTCATCATTCCTAACACACCTCCTAGGCAATCTATGTACTAACGGGATTTAATAGCACATAAGAAGGGAATTCAAACCTCTTCGCCACCATTTTACATTTAATCCACACAAGTGACCTTAGCTATACATTCATTACACGAATGTGCTCCTATTGGAGACAGTGATCTCATATTGTTGTTATAGATTTCACCACCACCCTGAATAATATTTTAAACCCACTCACTAGAATTGAATACTAATTGAGCTGTTTTCTGTCCCTTATCATGGAAAATTCTTATGTGCAAAGTTGTTGAATAATTGCCAAAACATGCCTTATAAAGGAACACAAATATAGAATTTCCAAAAAACTTTGTTTGCATAGACGATGTCTTAGGGACGCTCAACCTTTACTTCGCCGTTACAACTTGTTCACGACAAAAATGTCAACGGGATGTTTTGGTTCAAATTAATTTTACTCGGAAGTCCATTCAAAGGTAGGTTCTTAGAAATGTCATGAGTACAGTAATTTTTGCAGATTAATGAATTGCTACCCTTTTATCAAACTATTCGTAACTGCCTTTTCGAAGCAAGAAAAAATTGTGATTAACAGAGTAGAAGCAAATGCTTATTTTTCACTTCTTAAAAGGGCGATAGGATCACCGCTTTTATTTCGCGAGACACGATGCTTACATCGCCAGTTTGGTTTAATAGGGTAAAACACAAGCTTTACTACAGTTCTTGATCTGTAACTAGCAGTCAAATGTGTAGCATCGGAAAGAAGCTCTTGTGCCTTTCGTGAATTGATCTCGATAACTTAACTAGGTAGAAGGTATGGATGTTTTAAAGAAAGATTAAAAAACTGACTAAGTTCGATCAATGGAGACCTTTCCAAATTTTTATAAATTCTGATGAAAATCCAATAATTCAGTACTTATTTTTACTGCAAAAACTGAATAGTAGCTGTCAAACACATTAGGATAAAAAAAACTTGCAAGCATTAGAAGGGAGGCTTTTGCATCTTGGTAATGAAGTGCAGCAGCCATGGTAGATTTGTCTGTTTTCTTTTGAAGTATTAGAGATGGTCTTTCATTTGAACCCTGTTTGCTTGTGCCTACCACTGAAGGATATATAACTCGAAGTGTTGCCCAAATGTGCAAATATTAAACACACAATAAAATTATAAAAATATGATGTCCATACATTTTCATGATGACTTTGATGTCCTACGTCTTCATCTGAGTTTGAGAATTAACGGTATTGTCTTATCAAACAGTGCACATAACAGCTGTTTGGGAGGAACAGTGCGCAGCGCTGATCATGTTCTCCTTCTCCCTCTCTATGCATCTAAATTAAGCCAAGTCTTAGCGCCTATCCTGATTCCACAGCTGTCTTATTCGCAGCCATCGATCATCGCCGATCTATGCCTCACACTGTAGTGTTGCTAAGGCACCAGGATGATCGGTGATAGCGTGATAATCAGTAGACACGTCCATTATGCTCAAGGAGTCATTGTGACCGACCTAAACCACTTCCTCAAAGGGTACCACATTCTCAAGTGTGGGAAGGGACTAAATTGGAGGGCCTACATTTTCGTGCCGGATGCCACTCAAGAGGGCAGACAACCCAAACCTGCAGCATATGTAGATCGATTAGATAGTTAAATGACTTCAAAAGACGGCAAATTGCAAAAATAAACGCTACCATGGTCTCAAGCCGTCAAAGGTGCTCTCAAATGATCTACTCATTGCCCTCCTCCAAATGCCACAGCTCAGCCGAAATCATGTCATTTAAATTTATCCAGCGGTCTAAATCGCTCAAAAGATAGCTGATACAGCTGTGCTGAGCATTCTCGACATTGTTTCGTTGTTCTGCATTCTTAGCATGGAAGCCCTTCTTGACATCTAATATTTTCATTACCAGCTGAAGTATCGGCTCCATTACAAAGAGCAGCTGATTGCACGTCGTCAGTCCTTCATTTTAGGCGTCCAATTTGTACTTTAAGTTCTTATTTGTGCCCTCATCGGTTACAGCATGAAAAAAAGACCCACAACAGCAACTTTTTAGAGCGACGTCGCATAATTTGGCAGTTTTCAGAGTAGCAGAGGTGATATTCTTCTTATTGACTGCAACAACGAAGCGGGAGGCAAGATTCTTTTCCATAAGTAAGGAAATTAGGTCTTTAAAAGGAATAACTTTTTGTCATGCCTCCAGAACAGCTATATTGGTTGCAGTATTGACGACCTGTTTTTGGAGCAATAAGAGTTACCTAGAGAAAAGAAAAACTTGCATATTTTAAAACACGATTGAAGTTTTAAGGCAATAATCTACATTTCTGAAAACATGGGTAAGACGGTTTTTGCCACTCTACAAGAAGATAAATACAAACCGCACCAAAATGAGTTTGCTTTCACAACAAAGCTGGAATTTATTTCTTATTTTATCAGGAATTGCGCACATTAAGCCATTCTCATCTTTCATTGAAACCAGCATCTCCTTGTCAAGTGAACTAGAGGGATGGAGGCTCTATTACGTGGTGTGCAAAAAGCGCAGCTTCGCATTCAACCGCCCCACTAACAAATGATTCACATTTTCGAATTCCGTGAAGCGCTAGGGAGCAAAATAAAGTGTAATGAATTATATTGCGTCATGGCTGGATCATCTGACAACTTCTACTGTTGTATTTTTTGTACTTGTAGCAGAAAGACTAAGTTTGGTGGCTTTTTGTCCCAAATTTGCGATTTCCCGGAATAATGTCGCAGTCCAGCAGGCACATTCTCGGCCACAAAGCAAAAACTGGTAGCCAGTAAGAGCAATCTTTTCTAGTAACAGTTAGAAAACACTGATAATCCCTAGGGCCAGCTAAAAACAAAAGCAACATTTGGGTAAAAAAACGCACTCTGTATCAGTGTTTGATTAAATTAGTCATATCTGACCAGCCAGGCGCAAACTTTACAGAAGCTTCAAATCAAGCCAGCCCCACTGATCCATAGCCAAACCTTCATGTTAATATCTATTTGACACCCACATGTAGATAATAAAACAAAAGCATTTTTATTAATACGGACTATTCACCGTGTTGACTGACAGCACTCGCACATAGCCCACCCATTTATATAAAACACAAAATTCATCTGCAGGGCATTCGACACATATGAAAAAGAACTTAGTAATTTGTCACCAAATACGCCTTTGTTCTCAAAGTTTTAACTTATTTATCTCGGGTATAGCTTACAAGTTATGTATGTTGTAAGGTAGTAAAACTGTCTTTAGTGAACTAGTACCATTCCTTTTTTATAGCATATTAGTTTTATTTTGCAAGAAGTTATAATTCAATAATACGTTGCTAGATCTTTCCAGCTGTATTATTTATAAGCTATTATCGAATCTTGTTGTATTCAATCTACAGTCGAGTTGTCTTCCCAATTTTTATGTAAACAACAAGCAACTGCATTGAGTGTATTATTGTAAATACAATTCTTACATAGTAAGCCTTCTCTGAAAACGCAATAATCGAAAGCAGTGTGGAAAAGCATAAATTGGGCGTGTGTATGAGCCGAAGTTTATTCCAAAAAGCTCAGATGATAAAGGAGTCGCCTACTTGAGCGTGCTTTTGATCAAAACGTCAAATCACCTCAACATTAAATAGGCAGCCATAATGTGGGCATGAGAACCTCTTAAGAATGGTTTTTGTCTAATGTATTCACTTATCTATGTATAAGGCAGTTATTTTTAAGTTGGCGCATCGAATCCAAATTTTGCAGTTCTGATATAAGGGAATGTCCACTTAACCAAACCTATGGACTTCCAAACTTCCTGTACGTCAATAGCACTGCAACGAGATGGCTGTTCGGCTAACTCTCAGTTTAGCTAGAGGGACCGCTTAAGTGCCCTACAACTGTATCTCAGTTAAGTGGCCCAGACCCCAGGCTATACCAGCAGCCCTGATCCTGCTGTATGTGTACAGGTTAAATCCTCCTATCTAATCACCTGTGATAAAAGTAGTCCCCAAATAACCAACCACTTTCCTAATTTACTCATCCACTGCTTTAACAGGCGTTTTTGGACTCAAGAAATTGTCTGCAACAGCGCCAAATTCATGCCTAATTTTTCCCAAATACAAACAAAAACTTTGGCTGTGCAACTTAGGATTAGCTAAAATGTGTTTTACAGCTCAAAA
>NW_020170740.1:11854-13838 GCF_000524195.1 Echinococcus granulosus | reverse complement strand
CCATCGCTTAATCACAACTGATGGCTCTTAAGCACGTCTGCAAAGCAGCGTTTGTGGTATAAAGCAATAAAACTGATGTTAGACATCCTAGAATAGCACACACCTGACTGTTCTCTTTGTTACGATGTCTTTATATGGGGGTGGGGCAAGCAGAACTTTCCTAGTTATGTGTGTGATTGACGAGGGGGCGTCAGTTCATTAAAAGCACTCGGATTTCCACCGTCTCGATCTCCATCCACATGTCTTGAAGGTTGTTCATGGCGAATGGCATACACCTGCACTACCCATCGGTCCGTGAGCATGCGACCAAAGGGCAGGTGTGGCAGGGGGATAGGCAACACAATTTGCATTGCCTGTTCCATACAGCATGCTTCTCTATTCCTATATACCCTCACGAACCGTACTTACACTTACATCTTACTTTGCACGCAAAAGCATTTATTCATTACATGTTGTTTTTCTTCAAACTTCCATTAGTGTTGGTTTTGAATGTTTGGACGCCTTTACAGACTGAAGTGTAAAAAGCCCTTACATGTTGCCCTAGGAAGGACCTAAGTTGAAAGACTTTGAAGCCTTGTTTTTACCGAATTTAATCCTCAGCTCTGAAAAGAGGTTCAGTGTGCTTTTGGATGTGTGGAATATGGTTGATTGACAGACAGTTGTCGTCGCAACTTAAGCGTCTTACCATCGAGTTTATGATTGCCTCGTCACTATGCATACTGTGTGTTGGAATCGTCTGTGGATGGGAACATCTACAGCTCCTACTGTTTGTTGCTCACAGGAATCTTCATCCATCCCCACTCACCATTCCACGCTCAAACACTGCCACCTTAACTAACTGTGTGTAGACTAGACTGAAGTGAGCCGGGAATGCATAAAACACCGTATTTTCTATGCGGCTAGTGCGCACCCTTATACGAGAACAAAGTCACCTGAAACCGGCAAATCTCCTGCTTATATGGGTTTTATTTTTCTAACATATGCTGTGGATGTGAATAAACACCCTTTTAATGTGCCCCTATCAATGGAGGCGACTCTCAATTCCAGACTAATTAGTTTCACACTTTTTGCTGTGTTCAGCCTTAAAGGTCAAAATTCAATGAGACTGAACAAATGAAATGAATTCAGACCCTATTCTAACTGAATGAGCATTTGAGAATTTCTCCATCATCAAACAGTCCAATTGGTTAAGTAACCGTGGCGAATGTCTCACACAAACTAGGTTACAATTTCTAGACCGAGTGAAGGATTCACGTCACCTTGGATTATGGAGACGGTTCAGACTCAATTTAACTGAGGCAATACATTTGTGAAACCACATAAGATGGTAAAATGCATCTGGTGTTCAAAGCAACTTGTCTCTAGGTATTAGTCTAAAACAGGTCTATCCACAGCACTAAAACAAAGCCAATTGAGAAGGTAAAATGGAGGAGATAAGGTGTTTAATCAAGTAAAGTGCTCGTTGAACACTACAAGACTGTTTATGTTGAATGGAAGAAACAATATTTCTGCTGGGTAACTTGAATATAAAATGGTTTCTTTTTAGTTTAGTTCGCCATTTAAACTAAAAATGATGGTTGAGTAGGGAAACTTGAATTGATTTCTAAATGCCTAAACGCAGTATTCTTCAAAAAGTTAAAGAGCTGAATGTTTCAAACAAATTCTGGTGGTAGCTTCTTAAAATGGAGCAAGTTTTAAAAGTTGTGCTTTTTGCTGAGATGTTTATAACTTTTCTACAATTCAACAGCAACAATTAGAGAGAAGGCAAAGTGACAGGGACGGTGTGGGGTTACATCGGGTCTAAATAGACTTCTAAACATTCATGCTGACCGAACGAGAACTGATGGGACTTGATGCAAACTGATATTAGCCTTTTACGAAGTCGTCTGTGCTAAAGTGTCTATCGTATGAAATCTGTAGACCGAGGAGGTAGGAAAGCTTATTCATACCAATAAAGAGATTAACCAACTTTCAGTCCCACCTT
>NW_020170740.1:5842-11754 GCF_000524195.1 Echinococcus granulosus | reverse complement strand
TTTTCGAAAGGCATTTGATAGTCGAGAAACTCCAACTGCCTTCCATAACATTTATACGTCATTTCAAAAGCTTAGCTAACAAAGAAAAATCTCTTACGGTGAGACATCGGCATCGGTAATGTAGGGCTAAACGCCATGTGCTCCCACTGTTTGATAGTAGTCTTGATCGAGATAAGAAGAGATCTTCTCAGACTCCATCGCATCTAATTACGAAATTTAGAGAATCCAGATCTTTTCAGCAATAAACCTGCCCTACAAACCAGCACAACATTCAACTTTCCGATGGTCAGGAAGGGAGCTGGACTTTGATGCCCAGTGTCTGTTAAGTGTACCAATCTGCAAGGTGTCACTGTTGCTGGTCGCGAACCCAGTTCTGTATGCATTTCGGATTGTAGTCATGATGTCAGTATCAAGAATTCAGCATGCAGAATCTGAGAACTACTTTCGTGGTCTAAGCACAAAAAAACCAAGATTTAAATATTTGCTGCCAGGCATATAACCGTCTTTAAACTGCTTAACCTGTTAAACCGGCCTAAACATCGCATGCTTCCGTAGGTTCGATGAACTCGTTCACAGGAAACTCCATCACTGCATGTGGTTGAGAACATAGCCAAAGCACTTTACTTGCCATCTTCTCTACTGACTTTGCGTGGGTTATGACTACCCACAAAACAGAAGCTGAGTAATGGCAACAGCTCACCTTCCTGACTTGTCACTGCACGTAGTGCCTTTTTGGTGTCATCTCACTTGTACGCGTCAAACTAAAGCTTCACTTGAATGGTTCTTGCAGGAACCTGACCTCGGCATATGCCCGATGTAGCCCCATAACTCAAGTTCTAGGTCTCAAGTGAATTTTGTCTCCCAACAGCAAGTTATGATCTCGAAGTACAAAACAATGATGCTCATATCTTTAGCTTATAAAAATAAGCAACACTGGGCATTTGGAGGTCCGGGGTTCTGCTTAACTTTGTTGGTAGGACTTGGGTGAATACAATGTCTGAGCAATAATTGCTAATTTTCTAATAATGCATCATTTACTCAATCAAAGTGCAATTTCCACTGTTGAACTAATAATTTACCAGCAGAAAACGTTTTGCCAAATATGCTTTGCTTTTCAGACACAGTTGGACGAAATTAGTTTTGCGTAAGTGATGGTAAAACACAGGACACATGTATGATGCCCATAGCGAGTGTCATCTGATGGCATTCATGGCATTACTTTGCCCGTTGGTGCGGATAAGTGTGGGTCAGTAAATTGGACAAAAAGTGGTTTATGTTGCTGAAATGGAGTAGGCGACTTCGTAACAAGTTAACTAGTAAGTCAAGTGAATTCAAATGGGTGAGAAAGAGGAATAAACTCGAATCAGCTGTACAAGAAGGGAATTGGGGATGTTTTTGGCACCTTCTTACTCTCAAAATGAATAAAATCACAAGGTATATGCACTCATGCTTACATCTCTAGGTATTTGCTCAATATTTTTGTAAGAAACTGCTTTATCTTACACGTTATGTATGGACGTAATGGACTTTGATCACAGGAATACTGCTTTCAACGTCGCAGGACCGCGCGCATGATTGTTCAAGACCACAAGGGAACTGCATTTCCCTTAATTCCATGCCCATATAACCAATGTGATTCAATTGTTACTCACATCTACCCTCAGTTACATATGTGAATATTAGGTTTAAATCACTAACAATCTGCATTCATGCCTACATAGACAGCATACTGACGAGGTAAAGCGCAAGATTCATACATTCATGCTCATTTGCATACAGGTATAACCCAATTAAGTAAAAAAGAAAACTGCAATCTCTTGCAGTTGCCTAGGAAGTTAAGCAGTGCAAATGAAAATGAAAAGGCATTCACGTTTATTTTGCTGGACGCACATCATCATCACAAGAAATCTGCATACATACTCCATTCGAAACGTTTGCGCACGACGTAAATTGTAAGATATTTTTGTCTACTCTCAGTTGCACAAGTTCATATTGGACTGAAATCCCAAGAAAACAGCATTCGCTACCTACTTTCACACTCATTTTGCTACTCACATGATCAAGTTAAACGGCAATAACTCGGCCATCGTGCATAACTGATATAATTCACAAGAAGTCTGAGTCCACTCTTACTGTTCTACCCACATAATCGACGCAAATAGCAAGCGGTCTGAATTCACACCTACTATCATGTGTAGAACATCTTCAGAAAAGCAAAAAATCTACATTCAAGCTCAAATTTACGCCTACTTGATCGAAATGCGTCACCAGAAAGTAGCGTTTTGGACTAATTCCATTTCTAAATGTATACAGTTGTGATTGAGGAGTGGTCAGAGTCACCCGAATCAGCCTAAGAGCTCAGGGTCCCACTCTTCATATACCTGTGCCTGTTTCCGTCGACTCCAACCTATTTGCATGTCCCAACCCAATCAGCACCTTCGATCTAGGGGTATGAAGGTCAGGGAAGAGTAGACAAACAAGAATCGTGCTACAAAATCACGACAAATCTGAGTCCACACTCACAGGCTTTCGCATACAGTTGATTTGATTCTCGAGACCTCGGCATTCACTCCCACTCACACAGGCCTGTAATAGACGTAAAATGCGAAATCTGCATTTTAGCCTACTTTTGCACATATATTTGATTTAAAATAGCGGAATATCAGCATTCACACACAATTACATAAGCGGAACTTAGATATGCATCCCATGGAATTTCTATTTTGTTTAAAAGCCAATGCAGGCATTCTATGCACGTACCATGGAAGCTGCATTTCCGTTCTCTCATGTACACGGTGAAGTTAGTTAAAATCGGAATAAAACTGCTTCCACGACCTCTCACATTTGAATAAGTCAATCCAAGTCACAAGAAATCTGCGTATGTGCTCACATGCATATGCATATAGTTTATATTAATAACTAGAAAACTGTACCACACCTCACTTGCGTAACCCAAAAATGGATCAAACTACAAAACATCTGCATCCGCACTTACTTACATAAGTATGAGTACAGTTATTTTTCAGAGGATCTGAATCCACTCTCCTCTACGTAATTATGGCAATAAATTTGAATTGCAAGAAGGCTGTGTCAGCAGTTGCCTCGAAGTGGTATTCCGATCTGATAACTTTCAGTTCTTATGGTAAAGTGTCTGCATTCTGTCGAGACTTCTAAATGAATGTGTGATAGATTAAGATTCCTGAGTTGATGGCTATGTTGATGGAAGAAATAGTGTGCAAAGCACACATGGTTAACTTGCGTGGGCTTGTTGGTTATCAGAAGAGAGACTGACGTAGATTAAGACTACGCCTCAGTGAGGGCTTTCAGTTGCACTTAATTGCGGTAACTGATTAGCTTTGGCCTTTAAGTAGTCAAGAGAGGATTTAGAGCAACTTAGAGTGGATCTGGACCACTCAAAGAGGACTGAGTTAGATGATGACTCCCTAGAATGTTCGCAGACCGGCAATACAGTGAAACCTCCAGGTAGTCAAAGAGAAAGGTATACTTGGGTTGCAAACACCTCAGAAGCATCAAGTCGGTATTGTCGAAGGAAGGCGAAGAATTCTTAGAAATTGACTACCGTAGCTTGACCTCAAACAGAGTTATGTTAGACATAACGCTACACCTCCACTTCACTGGACCAATCGTTGATATCACTCGCACTGTTCTGCTAGATGCCTGTTTAGAGGAACCGGAGATGGCACCTGTTATGCCCACATCCACCTGCAGTCATGAAGACGCCACAAGTGCTACTCCACCTGCCTAGTCACCGGAGACTGCCAAAGACCTAGGTGACTTAGGGTTAACGGAACACATTTAACTTAGGCGGAGTTCTATTGCTATTCATGCCAATATGTCATGTCGCAAAATCGAATGTCTATGTGTGATCCTCAAGCAAACGGCCAAGTGGAGAGGTCAGCTGGAGAGGTTAGCGGCTGTCAATTTCACAGCCAATATCTTACAAGAATCTCTGCTGACATTTTAAACCACACGAACTACTCGCAATGCCCAAACAACTCGCACGACTGGGAATGATCCTGTACGCAACCGCCAATCACCAGCCGAACGATACTGGAGAAGACCCTTTCTTCGATCGGCACAATGATGACCGTATTGTTGTGCAACGATTCCAAAGGTCATCTGCCTCAAGTCTGTCCGATTAGCAGTCGGAACACCTTCGATACTCCTGTGGAAAATTCTACACAAATTTAGAAAAGTCATTGTGCAATAATATGGGAAATGAGTCCTGCGGTCAGCCGCGTGTACCATACATTGGGGAAGCAGCAACATAAAATATTGCTTTATCGATGAACACACCACCGGACACTTTTCGGATACCGCCTCCACCTATGGACTCTGCTTCATTGAACGAAACACAGGTAAAGATCCATGCCGATCTACCACTTCTTTTCGAAGGGAAGAATAGAGAGATGCAGGTGGTGGCTCCATTCTTAGTAAAAGTTCCCGTTTCCACCTTCTAGAAATGTTTATTTTCTTGACAAATTCTTGATCGTTCTACATAGTTACACTTTCTTCACCCTCGCATGCATAGGTGAATTGTGACTGCGACCACGTGTAATGCGATTCAGTACATGTGGCGTGACCTGGTTGGGCTGAGGTGAAGTACGGACTTGGTAAACGTCTCTGTCGCTTCACTGAACCAACGAGGTATCATGCCTGAGGTTAGCCAAGCGTGAATACAGCGTTGATGATGTTGTTGTTTACAGCATAGTAGAGGGATTTTGGCTCACCTGTGCTCAGCAGACGATCGGGCAAACAGACCTGAAGTCTAGCAAACGAGTGCAGATTTCCAAGTCAGTGGATGACAGGAAACCAGAGGTGATGCTGGTATATTTGAAGCGATTGCCAGTCACGGACTCCAGGTTGAAGTGCTTGAACTGGTCTCCAATCCTTCATGCATAGGCCGTGTGGTCCTCATCACAGCACCTTGTCAAATTCGGACAGTTGAAATGCAGATGGAACAGTGTCGTTTGTTCATCAAAAAATGTCCTTCAGTAAAGACACGAATCAGTTGGACTTCGCATACATTGAACACATGGACAGAATGGAGTTTGTGTATTTCTGGCATCGACTCATCTGCTCCAAGTTTCCATCGCAAAAGTCGGACATTCCACTCTCCACCCGTCATCCGTGTCACTAAACTCAGATTTGCACTTTTGAGCAGATAGCAGTGTAAGCAGGACTGTGAGTACCTGCAGCAGTTTGAGCCTCGACGATTGTCTACACCGAATTTCTTTTCGTCATTTTTTCGCACTGTTTTGCCTATATACTTGTAGACTGGATCGTACGCAGCTCACTGCCAGATTATCAATGGACACGACTCCAAAGTAATGAATAAGTGAAAGGGTATACAGTGGTTATGTACGTGCCTGACGGCTAGCTACTAGTGGTTGCCTGCGTGTGAGTCCGTGCGCTAGTAATGGTAGTTACGCGTTGCTATCGCAACCGGCTACTGAGGCTTGGCCGCATTGGAGCTATTGTAAGCAAACTGGCAGCGAAAATGTACCTATACTTGATATGAGCCAATCAGGAGGAAAGGTGTTAGAGCACGACTCTCTTTAACTGGAAAGTATTGGAAGTGGAATGAGAATGGGATCTGAGGGTGCAAGTTATCCCCATCACAACATCGACAAGTGTGACTGTTCCAGCCACATTGCCTGATGACTGCAATAACAGGAATAAATAAAACAATTGGAATCTAGAAGAAGTAATACAGCTTGATGTTACAGAGCAGAGACAAAGTAGCAAGTGTCAAGGTCGAGACTTCACACATATCTCATTGGATACCCATCAAGGCATTTCATCGTGAGCTAGTTTCTCTAACCAATAGTTGGCGAGATCAATTAAAGTAAATTCAGGACCCTACTAGGTCAGGATAACGCTATCAGCTC
>NW_020170740.1:3654-5742 GCF_000524195.1 Echinococcus granulosus | reverse complement strand
ACACACGAGTCCATTTTATTGCAGATGGCCTCCTGCAACGCCGGATGAAATTCGAACTGAAAACAACACTTACAACTTTACACTCTGCATCCGACTGCATTCCGATGCGTCAGCAAATGACTCGATTACTACCTATCCAATTCAAAGTCTTTTCAATGTGGAGGCGAATGGAACGTGGGTTTCGTTCAAGACGATTGGAGAATGTCCCCGATCCGTCTGGAAGCAGGCTATTTATCCCAACGTCTATCGCACCTACCCACAGGATGTGCCAATCCAGATAGTAGTCGAGGCAATTAAGTCGGGTTCACCTGTATCCGTGGTAAATTTAACACTTCACATTTGGCATTTAATTCGTTTCCTCCATTTTAATCCAATGGCCGTATCGCTGCATCGAATTGACTCAAACGAATGCAAATGAGGATGCGTTTGCACGAGTGATAGTTACACTCGTTTTTCGCATTAGATATGCTGAGTGTAGAGGGGATGAGGAGGATGGAAACGGCCACATGACACCCCACATGCTCTCTTGTCAAGCGTGCACAAGTAGGCAGTTGCCTCGACAACGTAGCTACCGATGCGCATCGCCGAACCGAGGTTAACGCAGACCAATGAGTCACCTTCTTTCCTCATTTTAGACGCCCAATTACAACTTCCCAATTCACATTCGGAATACCAGCAAATCAGTCTGTTCAAACGGTACCAAGTACGATTTGGTGGTGGTTGTTAAAAGTGGAATATTGGCTTGGGAGAGACGGAGACTGTTCCGTGCATTTATGCAACACCAGAAAGACCTCAATCCAAACACGAAACTGGGAATCGTGTTCAGCCTGGGGATACCACGACAGCATGGAGGACGCATATTCAACCGCGATGGTCATACGACAGTGCTGGAGGGACCGTTTGGTGATCTGATGGATGCATACAATGGGAGAGGTGGTGAGGTGATGCAGAACATCGAGAGGGAGATGCGGAGGTACGATGACATTGTGCTGGCTGACTACGAGGACACTTACTTCAATCTCACATGGAAAACGGTGACCAACCTACGTTGGATTTCAGCCTTCTGTGATAAAGTACATAACGACGTCTTCATGATAATCGACGATGACCACAGAATGGATGTTGCCATGCTGATGAAATTCCTAGCCTCAATTCCAAGAGACAAAAAGAGGACATCCATTTTCGGGCGCATAGCTAACGGCGATGGAGCTAACCGATCACCACTGCGTAAGCTGTATCTGTCATTCCGCGAAATTCCTTGGGATGTGATGTGTGCTTATCCACGTGGATTCAGTCAGTTAATAGGAGCTGACATCGTGGACGACATGGCGATTGGGTCGGCGTACACGCGGTACAATTACGTGCACGAAGACGTGTACCTGGGTCTACTGGCATTTAAACTGGGCATTCCCCTACACCATGTTAATACCATGTTTGACCATGGAGAGTATAAATTCAGATCGAGTCAGAACTCGGATGTCATGGTGGCACATAGTAGCTATTGGGACAATACTTAACTTTTGTATCCTGCCTTTTTTGATAACTTTTCCTCACCCTATGCTTTCCAGAAAATCCACACCTATTTTGCTTGCTTGCTTGCTTGCTTGTTGCCCAAGACTGAGGAGGATGCAGAAGAAACAGGGCTAATTACAATTGCTGTTCGAGAAGAATACAATAGGCATGTGAAATGGAATCGAGGATAAAAATCACAACTATGCAAGGCTTTGTAATCAAATGTGTAGGTGCATTGGTGACCATCTTATGTATTGTAGCACACTGAATATGAAATAGCCTGACAGATGATGATTGACTAACCGACATGGTATGCAGGAGGCTTCAATTGTATTCGGATTAACATCCGACTTTGACATGAGTGCTGAGATCACAATGTTATGTTTGTAGCTACTACTGCTGTGGCATATCCATTACTATGCGCAAGGTCGAGAAGAGTACATTTCCCTGTTTAGTGACGATTTCCGCGATTGGCAATTTGAAGACTATGCTCTGAGATTTTGCAGGGATTAATATTAGGACTACTTGAACTCGTCTGCTGTCAAGTAAGTGAATGTAGTCAAAGCAATTTGATTG
>NW_020170740.1:2372-3554 GCF_000524195.1 Echinococcus granulosus | reverse complement strand
AGCAAAGCACATTTGAGGACATTCAAATAATTGCATGCATACATGTTCAAATAAAATACTCTTTTGACATTCCTCAACAGTAAATGGAGGCGAATCCGGGTAGATTGATCGGTAAGGTGTCTGTTGAGTAGGTAGATTTACTGGCTGATGGACAGCGACAGTGGACGACAGACAAAGTTGCAAGTAGGTGAAGGTGTAAATGGAGTGGGTGCTCAAGGAGTGCATGAAACGTCGGACAGATTGAAGGGTAGAGTGCAAGACAGATAAGCATCACTAGAAGCCTTAGTAAGCATTAAATAATTGTGAGCATGAATTAGCTTTCATTTGGGAAAAGGTTGTAACAGTTGCAGCAGGCGGCAGTCGCCATCAGTAAACTTGGCAAGGAGAAATGGCTTAATGAATAAGTTTTAAAACTGAATTAGAAGCTGAAGTATGAATTTCAGCTGGCGAATGTTGAGCCAAATGATTTGTTTTGCATTTGCCATGTTTCAACGACCTCAAGACGGTAAAAATATGCACAAGTGCGATTATAAGATATCATCGGAATCTTCGAAAGCGTATTTTTTGAGCTAAAAATTAGTTATTAAAGCATACCAATACTAGTATCCGCCCTTCACACGCTAATCCCGAATGGTTTTAGCCAGTGGCGTCACAGTACTTCCCACTAATCTTCATAACGGAAGATATTTACAGGCGCGATATAATAACCTTTGAGAAGTTTCATGCAACGAGTCCAAATGTTTAAGAGATTTATTCAGGATAGCACGTTATGCCATCAATCAAATGTATTATTAAAGACTGTACGAGAGGCCCATTCAGATTTCAACCAGTTTGAGGTGGGTTTGTAAAACAAAATCACAGGATGCATCAAACTGTGCCCGCACTTTGCCTCCTACCCGCGCTTTACACTGCATTTCACTGATTCTATCGTCGAGGTTCCTGCCTTTCACGATGTCACAGTGGCAGGTCATACCAAATACCCATTTAACTTCTGATAGTGTTGCTTTCACCTCTTGCTTGGGACATGCCATGCTGGTTGCCCATTCCAACGACGATGACTTCGCATCCACAAATGAACTTGCCTATGCAGCGGTGAATTTGTTCCTGTCGTCTGCGTTCGCAAAAGCATTTGCACACGGACGCCACTTACCCACATTCAGTCCTTCACAATCCACATAGTCG
>NW_020170740.1:0-2272 GCF_000524195.1 Echinococcus granulosus | reverse complement strand
GGGTATTTGCAAGCGGGTCCTGGGATTTGCCAGTTATCAGCGTTTTCCAGTCAACCTTCTCACCTTTTCCAGTCTTTGTTGGAAGTGAATGTTCCTCAATCTCCTGTGCCGGATGTGTGCATCGTTTACAAAATCTACATGAAGAGTGGTTCTTTGATAAGTATTCACGATTGGCTCATTGTAAGTTCCCTTCACTGGTTCTTGAATAGGTTGGTAAATAAGCAAATGGTGGTGGTTGTGGTGATGGTAACACTCTTTTCCATCATAGAATGGGCAACACACAATCACATGCTCATCTCTGATCTCCAGAGGGATAAGTCTCCTCTTGAGTAATCAATGCGCCTCTCCTTCCCTATGGTTGATTTCCTCTGGGGATAGGCTCTTGACATGACTCCCTCTTCTTTCCCCTCTGGCTTATCACTACGCAAGGGCATGCATGTGTCGATTTTGTTGGCGTGGCCCGAAACGATCGGGTAATGTAGGATGTACTCTTCATTTTTATAGTCTTTCGCGACTGTTGTGGAACCGTCTTCAGCGAGTGTGGACGCGAATCCCAGTCAGCTTATCCAGTAATTTCAGCACCACTGAGTCGTCTTTAACCGGATGGATACTGCCTCCTCTTCAAGTGTTAAATTATAATTCAGTAGTGCAAGTTGCTTCTACTTTCTGAAATGTCTTGTCTCGATTTCAGTAGAAAAGGAGAGACAGGAAATTTAAACGCCTTTCAGTGTCTGTCCTAGGTCGCGTTTCCCTCGAACCGTGGCTGACATGAAACAGGTGGGATTGGTGCGACGCACTGGATGTAGAGTGGATCATGCGCAGAAATTGCCTCTCATGGAAGTGAACTGGATGCTTTGAGTTCAGATTTGGCGCTGTATTGTTTGTGGCTTCACTTATCGTCTTTGCAAGTAGAGACTGTAGAGCAGACTTATCAAACGCGTAATCATGCGAACATCTTTTGCTCTGAGCATTCAAATATAATTCCTCCTTTGATGTAGAAAAGTGTGCTCATATTCCACCATTATTGAGGAAATACGACGGCACAGAGATGAGCTGAAACATTAATCGTCGTGGGACCGGTTTTTCATCTGCCTTTTCCCCTGATCTGTGCCTAGTACCAGCAGTGAGGAACGAGGACGTTCTTCGTTATTGTGTGGAGTGTATGCTGAAAGTGGGATGAATGTAGCACTGCTTGCGATTTTTCTTTGGGAATCACTTCCCGTGGTGGCAGAGTTATTAAAAGAATAAACAAATTATGATTCGAAGTAATTTGAGAGTCCCCTTTTTGTTCTGTACTCTGGAGGTATCGCTGCCTGATTGCAATTTACTGATTGCTTTCTTCATCATGAGGCGCGAAAAGCGTGTTTGGACGCCTTTCTCACCACCTCAGTACATCAAAAGCTGTTGTGGCAATTAGGGTCTTGTGACAGGTATCTACTGTAATTGCAAGCGTCCTCGTCATGTATTTTGGAGGGCGAATGTGAATTTAGCTGCAAAATCGCCTCACTCTCAGGAGATGTCTTGGCTTTTCAAGTTGTCGGTTACCAAGTGCTTCTAGAATTTGCGCCAAGTGTGAGGGGAAACGATATTGCCTCGCAGTAGGCGGAGAAGTTGCTTTGTGGGGATTGTGTTGCTGAATCACATGGTCTCCGACATAGTTGTGACTTTCAGGCAGTAATCAGTTGGCGAGAAGTTGCAATCGTGGTAGCCAGAAAGGTCGGTCCAAGAATCGGCACACTATTACCTCCATTACTATTACAAAGCACACTAGTACCCAGCAGATGAATTGGAGTGGGTCCACGTAGGTTCGCGCACGGAATGTCAAGTTGAGGTAATAGCTGACGAGTTTACGGTTGAGGCATGTGAGGAGGGAATTATTTAGTAAGGATGGGATGTAGGAGAAAAAACCGCCTCAGCTGTGACTGGCTCGAAACTTGTGCGATTAATGTGGAATTAGTTGAGGTGGAGCGTTGTTGATAACTTAGGTCATGAGTGATAACTGCATTTTGAAAGATAATGGTAAATACTTTTGAACGCAGATGGGAAAGTCATGAAGCAATTTAGCAAGGGATGGAGATTTGCAGAACTAACTGATGGTTTGGGAGAGGGACAGCTCAACAGATTGTAGTCGTGGGAACTGCATATATCTTCTTGTCGCATTTTTCATTCAATCGGACGAACTAGCAAGTTCTACCAATAAACCTCTTGGTTTTTGGTCCTGGCATTTACCTTCTGATGCCCTACCTCTGCAGATCTCGGTTCTACCCACCAA
>NW_020170741.1:12508-13777 GCF_000524195.1 Echinococcus granulosus | reverse complement strand
ACATTTTCTTTGAGGTCTTTGCCAGTTTGATTATGGTGTTTCTCATTACGTTCCTACTTGTGCCAATCACATGAGGCAGATGTGACAAGGCGTGGAAGTGAGCATCGAGCAATGGAGCACGCACACGGGAACAATCCCATCAGGAGTTGGTGAGGCATCTTCTAATGAGGATTAATGTATACTGAGGCAGGGGCTGCATTGAATGCTGAGCGATCGATAGATACAAATTCCTCATGGGGCCAGAGAAAGGTGATACTGCTTAATCCATGATCGGTCAGTATGTTGTGCAACTCTACTTCGTCTACCTTAATGCGGACGCCCCCGTAACTTACCTCCAGCATTAATGATGACGAGCAATGAGGGTGGGCAACCAAGTTGGTGACCCATTTTCCAGTTGTCCATAGAATGAGAAGTCATTGAAAGCGTCAGTGTCAGATATTGCGACTCACACCAGAATTTGTGATAAGACATACCGTCTAACAACCTGAGGTGCTCGTGTGGAAAAGCAAGAGGGGAAGCGATTGCTGCTGTGTCCTCGGGAGTCCTCGTAGTCATGACTACGTGAATAGAGGAGTGCATTGTGATGAATGTGGATGAGCAGCGAAGCTGGTGCATGGAGGCTTTAATGAATGCTCGTGAATGTAGCCAGCAGGGGGCAAAACGACTAACAATTCACCAGGTCGAAACGACCCCATCCAAGCTACCAGATCTCCGAGTTTAGTAAGCTTGTGTTTTGTGCAAACGTGTCCGTCTAACTGTTTCCATTCCCATGCTCACTATCTCGAGTCCAATTGCTCGTTTGCTGCCATAATTTCTGTTTCCTTTACAGGTACACAACTATTGCCATAGTTCGTGAAATTCAGGTAGTCCTTTGCATGTGCTGTCGGATGCTGACACATCGTTGGAGGAAATGTCCCGGAGGGAGTGTCACCTCATCGCAATCATCGCGGCAAAGTGGGCGTCACCTCTTCCATGAGGTCAGGTGCGGAGCACTCGATGTGGATGCATAAACAGCCGCTCTACTATTCCTTCAGTGGACGCAAATGGCTAGTCCACGAGGATGGCACAACTGTTGTGTTGTTATGTGCGGTAGACAGAGACGAAACTAATCGCAACTGGGTGAGTCCAGGTGAATAGGAGCTTGGTTTTCGACACCCCATCATGTTGTTCGTTGGCGGTGTGTATGCAGAAGGAGTGCACGAAGTAATGTTGAACCGTGTACGGTATGTTGGTTACTGCTTGGAGGCTTGCCATCGCTACTCTTCCGCA
>NW_020170741.1:9964-12408 GCF_000524195.1 Echinococcus granulosus | reverse complement strand
CCAGGTAGGAAAACAAGCACTACCGTTAGCCTTGTTGACGCCTTCTTGTGTGCGAAATGCCACAGACCTGATCTTTAAAGTTGTCACCCTACGCTCCCTCTCGCCGTCTCTGTTTTCTCTACCCATCTGCCATACACACGTTCTCCTCTCGCACTCCATCTGGAGCAAATTTTTGCATTTCAAGAACGCTAACCTGACACAATTGAAATAAAGAGTTTGCAGAAAGAAGGACTGACTGATTGATTCCGCTATTCATGTGGGTAGGTAGATGCAGATGCCATGTCAAGGCGAGTGGTGGCTAGAATTTCGGCATGCTGTCCAATTTTAGTGCATCGGTCTCCATTCCTTTCATGCCTCCGATCTCAGGTCTACTCTCCCTTTTCGGATCCACCTACTCACAAATTGATTTGTGTAACCACCAGTAATCCGACTATGGAGGGTTGTCACTTCTCAAGGCGAAATGCCAGGACTTTTACTCCCTTCGCCATGAAGGTAATAATTACAAACCGCAAATTCCAGTCAACCTTTGAGCTATCCACACTTCGATTTAAACTCTAGCAAATGAGTTTTCAACAGCGTAAAATTCAAGCCATCACCATCAGCAGTACGTTTATGAAGAATTTGGCTGATATGAACGATGTGGTCACTCATTCGCAGGTGTATCCCAGATACCGCAACTACACAAGAATCGAGAAAATAGCTTCAGTGAGTGGAGCAGTACACATTGCTGCTGTTCTCGGTGAAAGAGACGAAAAGGTGGGATCGGTGATGATGGAATACTAAAGAACAATGCATTTGTCAGTGGTGACACCAGCCGTAGACAATCCTGAGAGCAGCATTCGACAACGAGAGAGAGGTTGGCTTAGTCTCCACTTATGAGTCAGGAAACGGATATATTCATAAGATTGAAATCTTCCTGCAGTCGTGCATCCAGTCCAAAGCAGCAAACATTCAACCTGCCACGCCTTAGTTGCATTTGGACAGGAGAGAACAAAAACACTTTGTGTAACTCAGTTGCTTACAAGTGAAAAATAATGATTTGCTGAGTGAAGGCCACCAATTTACCACCTAGAGTTGAGATAATATGAGTGTGGCCACTCTCTTAAATTTATATTGTGCATTTAGAAAAAAATTCAAAGACACTCACTACGATTTAGAGAAAACTTTAATGAGGTGTCTTTGAAACTGTGGTATGAACTGTTTCCCTAGTAGCAATCTTTCTCTTTTTCCTTTAATTCGGTCTAATTCGTTAACACTTTAAAATACCAGTGTTGGCTGGACTAAAGTGGGACTGGTGGAGACATACTAACAAGAAAAAACCATCCTCCATTTCCTTACGATATCATCTGTTCGCAAATTCCTCCCACGCATTCTAACGGTCAACTGATAGATTTAAAGCGCCAGCAGAGTAACTCAGATTTACCACGGGTGAAGCCCCTTGGGACAGCCTGCTAGCTATAGGAAATGACTCAATCTTAACCTTTCATGTTTAAATTCTACCACAGCTGGATACAGCATTAAATCGCCTATTTAAAACCACGATGCAAGGGCTACATTTGAGACGTACCTTATGCCTGCCCCTTACGAGAGACTGCACGCTACAGTTAGCAGGACCAGTAGTTCTACAGTGCCGGCTAATTGATTGAGATGTTGGAATACCACGGCTAAGATGGCCACAAACACGCACATCTACGTACGTTCATCTTCGAGTCATCACTGTCTTCAATCTTACTTCATATCAGACAGTTGAGCACCCTACCGCCACTGTGGGGAGCAACCCTTTGGCAGAGTGAATTTAAAACTAAACGTTCCATTTCAACCCAGCCTCCGTCAGTAGGGTTACAGCTACTGACTGACCTTGTGTCACCCTGTAGTGACTATTGGCACAAATGAAGTGAGGCAGTCAATCCTGTTGACTGTCTGCTGTCAACATCCTTGAGATGCTGTAATCTACTTCCAGTGGAGTGAAGTGGCAGAGGGATAGAGGTAACAGAGATGGGGAGAACGAGTTAAGGGCTACTTAATAGAAGAAGCACATCTGTGGTGGGTTTCCATGTTCTCTTCCAGATATCGCCTCTTTCTGTCCTAGGCAGTTTCCAACACCGCCGTTGACGAAGCATGTAAGGAGCATTTCTACTTATCTATTTCTCTGGAGCAGTCGTGCACATGTAGCAACTTTTGTTTGATTGAACTCTATCGCTTTGAACAAGGATTTCGTTAGCCATGCGAGAGTGAGTTAACATAATGTAGCACCTTATTATTGAAATGAGATACTATAGTTGTTTAGCTGCTCCCATGTCCTCCTAGGCATGCTAATGTTCTGTAATCCGTTGACGGTGTGTCCAACCACCCTTTACCAGTATGGAAAGTAACCCATCGGCAGGGTGGATGTAAAAATAAAACATCCCAATTCTACTCAGCTCCCCTATCAGTCAGTGGGTTGA
>NW_020170741.1:6463-9864 GCF_000524195.1 Echinococcus granulosus | reverse complement strand
CTTGGTCAGTAGAGTTGCAGCTACTGACTGAACTTGAGTCTTTTTGGAGTAAATAATGGCATAAACGATGTGCAGCTAATGCGTTTTTCACCAATGGGGAGGGGCTAACAATGCGATATTTTCCTAGTTGCTCGTTCAAACTGCAAGAAAAATGGAAGATACCAATCACTCGAAAGAAAACGCTTTTTCTTCGGCTGCAGACTTCCTTAGCAGTCGGACGCGTATGCAGTCACCTTGAGTAGCACCAGATGGCCTCCACTGGACACTGGCATCACCGCTGACACCGACCTCCAACAGTGCTGCAGCACCTTATTCTGACTCGATATTGACGATGGAGAACGGTCGATGGAGGGTGCTGCCTGATAAATGGTCCAAGGCAGGGGAAGGTGACGACACCCTCACTACCGACTTTATGTGGATTAAACGCTTTGCAATGAAATGTTGCATGCGAAATTTGTAACATTTTCCGGTTTCATTCAAATGTCCTTTTATTTCTGGTCTTTTTTAAAATACAAACCAGCATAAAGTCAGGTTAGAATGTAAAAGTCTGAACACTGGAATTAAAATTGTTAAAAAAATATGGGAGCATGCAATCGGTAAACACGCCATTTATAGTAACACGGGTGAGACAAAACATCAATCCAAACCAAAATTGTTCAATAAATGTCAAAAGGAAATTGCAAATCTTTCTCGGGTCTGACTTTTGTTAAGTACATAAGAAAAATCACTAGCCAAAATAAATTTTAAGCTGGAAATTATCATGTGTCGAAAAGTGAAAAGGCTTCTGCCTTTCAAGCCTCGAGAACTCTATTTAGTTGTCTTGTTTGTTAACGAAAGTCAGGCAGTAAGAATGTCAATTTTAAATCACGGGTATTTAATTTATCTGTAGCATCAGGGATTTCAGTGAATTAATTTCATGCAGGGCTTTCAAATTCGCCTCCTCCATGGCAGTCAGCTAATCCCTGACGGCTGATTTACCAAACTGCGCAATGTTTTTACTGCGTGAAAACACTTTTTATTAAATATAGCTCCTGACTCGCATTTGTTGAATAAAGAATTTTAAGGAACACACTAGTTGGTTCAGTTAGTTATTGCCAGTCAATAAAAACTGACGGTAGCTTGATGGCACTAGAGGATGAAACAAAAAATGAGAGCTCTACAGAACCCGGCAAGCTTGTTATTTATCACGCTTTCATATCCTCTTAGAACGGAATTACGTCCGACATTGATTTCATTCATCTGCCCACTCATCCACTCATACATTCCTCCACTACCCAGCCGTTCCATTCTTGGTTTCGAACATGTCAGAACAGAAAATATCATGAGGAACTTGAAAAGAAATCATTTCACACTTTGCAAGTGCTTTGTGTGACTGAGGCGGAAATGCTGAAGCGGGAGAGCCCTACAGTGAGGTAAGATGCCAAATTCGGGTGAAATTACAGTGAGACTCATTTGACAACTCATTGGTGAGAAGCTGTTCTGCAGAAAGAAATCAAGAAAAGTTAAAGCGAGCAGGATGACTAAAGGGAGAGTATATTTTCCTATCTCCCTCTGTCCGGTGCAAAGAAACGGTAACTATCTTAATGATTACGATACTTGAAAGGAGTCTCACTCGGTGAGACTGTATTTCAGTAAAGGAGGGAGTGTGTGGAGCATTCGGTGTGTCCAAGTGTTGGCTTACTTCACGCACACCATTTTGTGGATGCGACAGAGTTACATGCTACATCGGGGCGTGAGCCTGACAGTACGCTATGGAGAAGAGCTCGCAGACTGGTGAAGGACAGGCAGATTCACGAGACCACTGCCGTGATGAGTCGGCCCAAACGCGTCCTGCCGCACCACATCCGGTCAGGTAGCCGGGTACAATTTCCCACCAAGAAATGACGACCGACGTCAATGCATGACTAATAAGACATGTGAGCTGACATTTCCTTGAATTTCGATCGGGATGGCTAAGTTATTGCTACTAGGCGTGTGATTAATTGAGTACTCTTCATTGTGTGACATTTGTGAGTTGTGAGTGCCTTCTACTCAATACCGATCAGGGCTTCTTTATTCATTCCACTATCTGTGAAGCCACATCAGCAGCGCCATGACTGTTGATGCCTTGCCCCACATGTATTTACTGGCTTTGGACATTGCAGAACAGTTCGGACCTCGTGATCACATTCAGTTGCCTTAATCCACTAATGCCACTGTGAAGCACAGTAAGGTCAAAGCCAAATAACTAATGCGATTTCAGCTTCTATTTAATGTAGACAACTGTTAGATTCCTTCAACTTATTACATTTTTTTATAAGGCTGACAAGACACCCACAAATGCATTGTCGCAGTGAGCAGACAATCAAGCTGTATACACTGCGTTTCACAGGCATTGGCTAGGCATTATCAACGGTGATGAAAGGTGATCCACACTGACAGCACTAAGAGAGTCCTTCAAGGACAGCATTCTCTCCACCGGCTGTCACATGCATCATTTGACAACTGACTGCAACTGAAGCCTTCCGCCCTGAACACACCTGCACAGTGAGCCTTCACCGCAGGCTAACCACGAGTACTTTCGTGCCTTCATTCCCGCCTCGTCAACGCTTGTGTCACGCCTTTACGTCCACTTTTATAGCAGAAGCACCTGTAGAGCAGAATTGTGCACAACAGCAGCTGCTTTGCTCTATTGGACAAATCAGCTCCAATGCGATCGGTCCCAAAAACATCGGTTCTGCGCACTCACAGCAGATACTTGCAGAAAAAGCAGATATTTCACGACTATTCGCTCTCACTCTCTCTCTCTCTCTCTGGACTCGTGCGTGCATCCTGCTTCATCATGACAAAGGTATAGTCTTGTTGCAGTTGCGCTGCCCTTTGATTCCCCTAATATATTTTTAGGTTTTTGCTGTAGCGTTGAATGCCACTATGGAAATAGTTGTTTATATATAGAAGTAGAGAGCAGTGTCGCGAAAATTTAAAGCAGTACTACACCAAAGAAAGTAGTTGCTATTCTGTTAGGGATAATATTGACTACTGCCCAACACAGTCGCCTCACCACCCATGGACTCCATCGCACCAGTGCTGCAAGTGCCTTGGGCAAACATCTCCCAGTAAATCATTGATGGCAACCTCAAGTCAGGCAACAAATTGTAGACAAAGTGTTCCACATGCTAAACGAAGTAAAAAACAATCTCAAAATGTGCACCACCCATCTGCATGCAGAAATAATGGTGCATTTGCAGCAAAATAATGTCAAGTTTGTAGCAAAGAGAGGTGTAGGCGGTAGGCCGATGAGCGAGATGCGACATTGAGGAAGAATGCGGATTGTGTCAGCATCGACATCCGCACACCTCATTATAATTCCCCACCTGCTTCCGCACACTATTCCAGCTCCACAATCCAAACTTCTGCAAAAG
>NW_020170741.1:3041-6363 GCF_000524195.1 Echinococcus granulosus | reverse complement strand
GGCAAAGTTCATTTCCTCCTCAGTAAATTGAAAGTCCGACCAATTGCATAATATAAGCACTTACAATAGTACAGTTAATTGTGTGACGTGGTGCAATAACTATTCATTTCTAGCCTTGATCAGACGCTACACAAGGATATATGTGACGCATTCTACGGTGATTTCAATTGTAAGTGGAAGCAATATGTGCATGGATCAACTGTTTAGGCTGCAATAATCCAAGAAAGATACAGAGAGATAACACTAAGTAGGTAGACATAGGACAGGAAAACACAGCTTTTTAATAGTTTGCAATCCTTTCTATCTGGGCCATCATCCACTCTGCCCTATTCACTTCATTTCCGTTGCCTCAAATTCACCTCGGGCATTTAATACTCCTGCTCAGTTTTATAAAACGCAGATTGATACGACCTCTTCACTGAACAAAAATATTCTTGTACTTTCTTAATCCATTTGATTTTTCATACTTACGAATACATCTCTTATAGAAAGGCACATTCCAAAAACTTGTTGCACCCCAAATTGGTGATTAAAACATTCAAAATAGGTGTAGCTGTGCAGACATATTTCTGCAAAACGTTTGCCATCTGACAGCGTTATGCTGAAGAAGTGTGCTTTGGGAACAATCGCTTAAGCGTAAAATTGAGAACAGCCAAACGGAAAATAAATTCAGACCTGGGACTTGATTTCACAATTTCTCATTACTAGACAAATTATCAGCATGGGATTAAGAAGAACATCTCCCAACTTAGGGTGCATGAAAATATACTAATCAGTGGTGACAATAATCACCAGGACTTGTAGGACCTAGAAACTGTGCCTGTTGAATTTCGCGATGATCTAGGCAAGTTTAAAGGGGTTGCCAAAACACTTCCAAGTTATTCTTTATGCACCATGATGAGGTAAGGAGAAAGACAAAAGGTTTTGCACGACCTATACCCAAGTGGTCACATTTTGTTTGGAATTACAATAAGGAACCTCTTTCAGACCACCAACAGGATAAAGAGGCACGAATGAAGGTGTGGCGATCTTTAGCCTCAAAGAATTCCTAAACGCTAAAATGCTACCAAAAAACAATACTTTGAAGTTGCTACGTTGCTTAAAAGCCTCTGTACAGTGGGTGATTTGCTATCTTTGAGAATTTTATGCAATATAAAAAGAGCTATGAGATGCAAAGCCATTAGACGGCAAACAATGATAAAAGTGGATGGTGCAGTCCATGTAGCTTAAATTAATAGGATGAAGCTCACGAGTGTTAAGGAAATATTCTTCAATGCTGCCAAACAAACGAGTACTGAAAAGGCTGCAATGGTTGATTCAGAGAAGTGGACTGTGAAGCATTATTCGGAAGGTCCAGTGTCATTTTCAAGAATGACAAGTTGATCGGAAATTCTCGTATGCATTATTCCACTTGCGTTGCACTTAACCATGGTGGCTAAGGTGCGGTTTAGCACTTTCCTAATTAAGCACTCCTCCAATGCTACGGTAAATGCCAAATTCAAAATGCAATTCCGGTCATCCTGACACTGGTTTGCGGACAGCAGTGCATTCAAATTGCCACTCTATGACACTTTGAGAAACCACTCATCACGCATCATGAAATCTGCAATGTCGCAACATCTTCAGCATGGCTGCGCTTATGGCAAAACTTACGTAAGTAGAATTGATGAAGGGGAAGCAGTGCCTGGTATTAGATAGGCTCCGTAGGTTGCACGTGGAAACAGACCAACGCGTCATGATGTGTGAATGTGTGCAGTGCAAGGTAATACTAAACATACTGTGGGGAGAAAGCGACTTATTCAGGGTGATGCAATTACCATTCTTCTTTGGGGGGGATTTTGTCTTTAAATATCTGACAACGCGCAACACCTGCTCAACAAGTTTTGTTTGTTAAGTCTTTGTATCTTTCTATAAAATGTCATGTTTTGTGTTGCTAATTTTTTTCATATCTAAAGCAGATTGGATTTCTTTTGTTAAAACACCTCCGTTGTTGGTCATTTTAAGCTCTTGTAGAGGCAATCGCCCTATCACTAAATGATCTGCAGGCGCGTTACAATGACTGTGTCACCCACTTGAGGAGTACGGGTAAACTCGAGGCAAAGGCAAACCCAAAGAACTCTTTTGATTCCTAGGGATTGACTTTTTTAAGGAAGGAAGGCATTTGGATGTTTGTTGAATGCGTCTTTCCCTCTTGATTGAGGTGTTCCGCTCACAACATCTGCATTACTTGCAAGTATATCAGGAGTGAGCACTGGTGTTTATTCCCGATCAGTCTTTCGTAAATGGTGGTAGTTGTTTGAGCTTAAACTACCACAAGCAACAACATTCCTTTAAAGGTTTGTGTAACAATCAGCCTGAGAGAAGCATGCATGGATAGGTCGTGATTCGAATGTCATTCCTTGATTCGTTAATCTGGTGTAAGGTGACGGCGATTTCGAGACACGCAGTGGTCTGTAATTAAGAAGACCATGTCATGTTCTCTGTCGAGCATTTTAATATATTTGACTAATGTACTTTTATCTGTAGTAATCACAGGATTTTATAATGCATGGGCAAATTCCATTTTAGATAGCTTTCCAGCCGATGTAGTCTATAAACATATAAGAAATCTTCATTAGCTCCGACTTTATTACCCGTCGTTTTGAAGGAATGCCGGAGAAGGCCTCCAGATGTGTTGATTTGTTGACATAAGCTCATTCATTTCAGTAGACTTTTTTGCTAACTACTTCCGCTTTAAAAGAAGGAAAACTTTCGCTGATCAAAAACGTTAATCTTAACTGTGAGAAATACAAATAATTGCAGGAGGAATTAGATGTTCAGGAGTTTTGGGGCAGAATTTTAGGCCACATTATGCAACATCATTTCAAGTTTGTTCAAATTTAAGACGCTGTTAGCTCATTACCACACAAGGGGGTCTTAACTGCTCACTTTGGGCAACTCGTTGATCAAGTAAACATTGATAAATAAAGGCGGAAAAACGAACTAACTCTTCCAGCATGACCAAGAGTGTAACATGTTGCCGCACCAGCATGAAGAGAGAAGCACCCGCAGTGCTGCGCGTCGGCGACGCGGCAACGACGAAGTCGGGACGCCGACTGTTGGAAGCAATGCGAGCTCTGTCAAACTGCGTCTTGTACACTGGCTCGCACACGTAGCTTGTGTCGATGGAAACGACTGTTGCAGCGACATCCCTCTGGTAATCATCAAATTAGGAAATGTTGTACATAATTCATGCGTAGGGATCAAGCAGACTGCCCATCGCATCACATGAAGGTAACTGCTACTGAATTTCCCAATATGGCAGTACAAGTGGTTGCAAAAA